>NW_013667081.1:256429-278717 GCF_000517525.1 Limulus polyphemus
GCAATATAAATACATTTTAGTTTCATGTATACACCAAGCCTGTTTCCGGAGCTTGTTGCACACTAACGAAAGCTTAAACAAGGATATGTCTATTTTCACACCTAACCAACATACTAGATTATCCTTTAAGTGAGTCTTATTTGGTTGCCAGTATGTTGGTTACATGTGGAGATAGAGGTGTTAAAAACTCTGGTTTCCCCCTTTTCATTAATTGGATCTGCCTAAATATTGGGTGACTTGACATTCTTGGAGTTAAAAAACAGATTTGTCTTGGTAATCATGACATGCAACTCACCTTGTTCTTATTGCCAGAAATATGAACTGGAAGAAAGCCAGTAGTAGTAACCTTGTTTTATAATAATTTACCCAAGTATCACAAAGCCATTATTATTCTTTCAATAAAAGTGTTTGAATATTTTATATGGTTTCTTTTTTCAAGTAGGATTGAGATTACTTACACTCAGCCTTACAAATCTTCCTAAACTTCTTGTTATTATAGTTTGATAATTTACCTGTTGATTTAAGTTCTACCTGAAAATACCACAATGTTACCTCTAGTTCCCACTAATACTATAGTGTAACATGTATCCTTCTGAGTAAATGGATCTCTGACTGTAATCATATCAACCAACAGTCAGAATAAATGTTAGGGAATTGGTTGTATATAGGTATATTATGCTACTGAGTTAAAACTATGGTTTATCATCTAAGAGTCTTATGGTGCTTTCAAGTAATAAAACAAACTAGCTGAAATCCAAAATTAATATTCAAATACCACATTCCTACCTACCATGGAAATATTAAAATGAAAATAAACCAGATCATTCATGTAATGTGTGAAGTATGACTAAATTAACAGCAGATTTATTGCTGCTATTTTTATGGAACTGTTTGGAGAGACTTAAAATGATTTTTGCTCTCCAGTCTTCTATCCATGACTGTGTGTGCAAGTCAGGTAAAAGCTTTTCATGTGCACTACTTAAACATATATTAGAAGTTATTATATATCTTCACACACAAACTTAACCCATTAAATGCGAGGTGACCGATATTTCTGTCATCGAAGTTCTATGGCTCAGCTGCGAATTACGGAAATATCCGTCAGTCGCACTTTATAACTATAACTCTATGCAAATGACGATAATTACCATTTTATTGTGATTGATGACAACTCAGTTTTATCTGTGAGTCAGAAAACGGCAACTGAGCTGCTCCTGCAGCAGTTAATGGGCTAACTTACAAAAATTTAGAAATGTGCATGTACTGTATGTCATATAAAATGGCATAAAAATCAGTTGCAGGCCAGAAGAGAAGATGGAAATTGTGTAGAATAACATATAAATAACACTTATTGAACAAAATTTGCATATAAAATATACATGTTTTGTGAAAATTGAAGTATAGTTAAAGATTTGTAGAAGTGCATGTTGTGAGGATGTACCTGTAAATAGAAACAGAAAGAAGTTTTCATGTGAAACATTACATGTTTATCACTAAAGGCCTTGTGAAAGTGCACAAAGAGGGTATATACTTGTAATTAAAAGCCTAATGAAATGTTCATATGAAATGCTATATATATATCTATCAGTAACAGCCCAGTGAAAGTGCTCAATGAGGGGGATGTACCTGTAATTTGAAGCCTAAAGAAACGTTCATATGAAATGCTATATATATCTATCAGTAACTTCCCAGTTAAAATGTACAATGAGGATAGGTAACTGTAATTAGAAGCTTAATGAAACATGCATGTGAAATGCAACATATTTATCAGTAACAGTCCATTGAAAGTGCATACTGTGGGGAAGTACCTGTAATTAGAAGTGTATAAAAAAATTCATGTGGAATATTAAATACTTATCAATAAGTGTTTTGTGGTTTGTTTTGAATTTCATGCACAACTATTAGAGGGTTATCTGTGTTAGCCATCCCAAACTGAGCAGTGAAAGACTAAAGGGGAGGCAGCTAGCCCCCCAGTGGCACAGCGGTATGTCTGTGGACTTTCAGCACTAGAACCCGGGTTTCGATACCCGTGGTGGGCAGAGCACAGATAGCCCATTGTGTAGCTTTGTGCTTAATTACAAACAAACACTTATATTTGCATATACTTAAATATCTATCAAATTTACAATACAGGCTGTGCAATTTTTTTATTCAAAGCACTTAATACAAAATATCATGATAATACATAGTGTAACAACAGGGTTCTATCTTTGCTGATACCTGAAACAGGACCAATTCAGTTTACAACTAAAATAGTTGTTAACAATAACAACACTTACAGTTATGTTGCTCTACATATTTTGTTTACACAAATAACTATAACCAATATCATTTACTGTATGTGTTAAAATTAATCAGACGATTATTGGATAGATTTTTCTATTGACAATGTACCATACACATTCCAATGAACATGGTTACAAGCTCTACAATCTTAAATGCAGTGTCATATTTTAAGGTAGAAATATTTTTTAATTTTAAACTTATTTATTTGTGCAATTGCTTGGATAAGTGGCATTACACTACATTGAAAAAAATACATGGCTTCATAAGTATAAAATTTATTGATGGTTTTTAAATTTTAAAACCATTAATTAGAGAAATGGTAATAACATCAAAAGACAAAACTTATCAATTTAGCAGAGTACATGACTTATATACCTATACTTCAATTATGTACAAGATTTATACATTGTTCAATGTCTTTATCACACAAGAAATTACTATAGAGTGTAAGGTTTTCCAATGGTAAGTGAACAGAAACCAAAACCTTACTTAAATCTCTTTGTTTGAAAAGATTCAGATTTAGCAGTTGCTTAGGTTCTAAAACTGAGCAAAGATTTCTTTAAATCAAGAACACATCGGAAGTCAGTAATGGCAACATACATAACTTGAATATAAATTAGATGATAATTAAACTTATGTCTTCTAAAATATCTAAAATCTTGCATATATATGCAATTTCTAAATAAACAGTGGTCCTTCACTTAATCTTCAGTATTCTTAATATTTACACATTAACATGAAAACCTGTAGATAAAAAAACAAACATCAGCCCCAAAATCCATTGGAAAAATCTACAAGTACCACCTCGTTAATGCCATTCAATATGTTTAAAAGCTCAAAGCAACAGAAAACTAAGCAAGCATGTCGTTGCCACGTTTAAAACATCTTGGCTGTATCTTTTAGCAGTTGGATTTCCTTGTCACATATGATGGCCTAAATGGAGAAGTTCAAGGAACTTGTGTTCTTTGCTCAAGTAAATGTACGCTATAATTCTAGTACATGTGTTATAACATAATTTCCTTCAATTCTTTGCTAAGAAGAATAAATATAAAAGAGGAAATGGTTTAAAACAAATAGGAAGTTAAGATAAAACAAATAGAAAAAAACTCATGAACTGAGTGTATGTATCCACTTAGTTTTTATGCTCTTAATGAGCCGAGGAAGGGAAAAATAAAACAAACAAACAAAAATTATATATTTAGCACAGAAAATTATGTAGCTTAAATTTGGGTTACTGAAATTCAGATTTTATATGTATAATGGTTAAACTAAAACTTCCAGATTACTACACTTTTCTTTTAATACTTGACATTCATCTTATATTTAACTCCACTGTACATATCAATGTGAAGTACTGGATTTATTTTTAATCCAGTCAACTACAATATGTAAAAAGGTGGTACGAACATGTGTTTAGTGGTTCACATGCTCAATAACAACACATACTGTGCAAGATAAACAGACTGAAGGCACTTTCTAAAATAATGTTGATTCACAGTAAGGCTTATTTACCATATTAAAGTCACCTTTTCATTCTAAGAGCCATAAACAGAAAGGTCACCAACCTAATGTACTTGTAACTTTCCACATACTAACATACCTAGAAATATGTTTGAACAAATTTAAATAAAAGCATGCATCAAATCATGAGAAAAATCCTGTCTCTACAGACCAAACTTACATGAAGTTTCATTTTTTAATGTTTATGTAATGCCAATCATGGAATAAACCTAATTATATCGGAAGAAAACAGCTGAAATTCTTTACAAGTGTTTTTTGTTATGATGGAGTAAAATACATTTCTAAACTGATCAATCAACTCAAAATGTGAGGAATAAATTTGTATACATTTTAATTCTGTTGAAAGAAAAGCTGTAATGGAAAAGTTTGTGAATATTTTTTTGGAAGTAAGTTTATTGGTCCTTATTATATAATATCCTAAAACCTTTAAAAAATTAGGAAATACTGGTGGAAACTTTTATATTTCAAAAAGTGCTTGAATTTGGAGAAATGTCTGATAACTGTGAGATTGTCAACTTAATGAGTTTATTCAAAGAAGGATCGAATAAAGGCATGAAGTGTCAGAAGACAGTTAAAAATAAAAATTTCGTAAACTAGCACTTAATTAACAATTTTCAGCACTGATAGTTTTCTCACCAACTTTCTGAAAGTTTTTTTTAACAGGATAAACTGCCACACAACTGACCAACCATTATGGTGTATTTTATGAAGTGAAAAAGTTACAATGTGGATGGAAACTGGCTCAGTAGAAAATATAATGTAGCTGATGAGTTTCTTCAAGGTTTATTTTGGGACTTTTGATGTTTAGTATTTATTTTAATTATTTAAGTAGATTTTTTTTACAATAATATTCTGAAATTTGCTAATGGTGCTAAGATTCTAGGAAATCACTTCCATTAAGAATGCTTCCTGTATTCCAAAAGAATAAGTCTCAGTGAATGAGACAAAATGTGAAAAATGAGTTTCAATACTGAACAGTATACTGGGATATGAAAAATGGAAAAAATTTACAGCATATTTCCTGAAGGAACGTAAAATTGGTGTTGTGAGAAAAAGGAGAAATATTTAGATGTAATTATTTGTAAACCCTTCAAGTGAGTGTTTAGTTATGTTGAAAAAATTTTCAATTTTAAAATTTGTGGTATATTTGTAGAAAAAAAGAAAGGGAAGTGATTTCATTCAGGTGTTCAAAACATTCTACAAGTGATGACATGACATTCAGGTGTTCAAAACTTTCTACAAGTGATGACATGACATTCAGGTGTTCAAAACATTCTACAAGTGATGACATGACATTCAAGTGTTCAAAACATTCTACAAGTGATGACATGACATTCAGGTGTTCAAAACTTTCTACAAGTGATGACATGACATTCAGGTGTTCAAAACTTTCTACAAGTGATGACATGACATATGGGTGTTCAAAACTTTCTACAAGTGATAACATGACATTCAAGTGTTCAAAACTTTCTACAAGTGATGACATGACATATGGGTGTTCAAAACTTTCTACAAGTGATAACATGACATTCAAGTGTTCAAAACTTTCTACAAGTGATGACATGACATGGACATGGGTGTGTTACAAGAGTGATGGTGAAATCCCACTATTTGATTAGAGTAGCCTAATGGTAATAGGTAGGCCTGGCATGGCCAGGTGGTTAGGGCGCTCGACTCGTAATCTGAGGGTCGTGGGTTCGAATCCTCGTCACACCGAACATGCCAGCCTTTGCCTGGTCCCAAGTCCAGGAGATGAGAAAGGAAGAGGAGGGTTGGGCGCAGGGCTAGCAACTCCACCCTGTAAAAACCAACCTGCTACAAGTAACTGCAACAACAACTTTCCGTTGGTGAGGTGTTGTTATGGCCCTATGCTCCACTGGGAGTTTGTAGGAATTAAAAAAAAATGGTAATAGGTGTTTTTGACTAATTACATTCCTTTAGACTGTCAGTTCAAAGTTAAGGATGGTTGGTGCAGAAAACTCTTGTCTAGCTTTATGCAAATAACAAAAAGCAAATAAATTGAATTTGTATGTCCAACTTTCTCATGTCATCACTTGTAGAAAGATTTCAACACTTGAATGTCATGTCATCACTTTTAGAAAGTTTTGAACACCTGTATGTCATGTCATCACTTGTAGAAAGTTTTGAACACCTATATGTCATGTCATCACTTGTAGAAAGTTTTGAACACCTGTATGTCATGTCATCACTTGTAGAACCTTTTGAACACTTGAATGTCATGTTATCACTTGTAGAAAGTTTTGAACACTTGAATGTCATGTTATCATTTGTAGAAAGTTTTGAACACCTGTATGTCATGTTATCACTTGTAGAACCTTTTGAACACTTGAATGTCATGTTATCACTTGTAGAAAGTTTGAACACTTGAATGTCATGTTATCACTTGTAGAAAGTTTTTGAACACCTATACCAAAGTGTGGAGCACACTTTTGTGGCAATGGGTCAAACTGTGGATCCACAAATAAGTAAACACTAGGCCACATTTGGCCCAATTTGAGTACAAGGAATAGAAGACCTAAAGTGAAATTTGTTGTTTGACAAAACTTGTTTTTGGTTAGGATAAACTTGTAAACTTATGAAATGATTTAACTAATAATGTGGTGTGTTCATGTTGTTATGTTGAATTATTTGGAACATGTGATGTATAGAATGTAAAGTTTTTTTATTTGTTTTTATTCTTGGATGGTGAGTGAGAGAACGACTTCAGAAGGCCAAATGACCCGTCATCTTGCTCTTTTTCATGTTGGTATTGTTTGAGTGGTGGAATTTAAAATATAAAAAATTTAAGATTAAATATTAAGAGTAAGTAGTTGAACGATACAACAAAACAGGAATGTAATAACAGGAAGCATTTATTAGATGTTTTGGAATTTGAGGATAGTAAGTAAGAGCTCCCTTATCATGAAACTGTTGAAAATGTTATGTAATATTTGCTATCCCCAAATTGACCTTAAATTCATTATTAAACCCAACTTTAGACTTAAAAATTTTTTCCGCTACAAAGATCGTTTGCCGTCTGCCCATTGTTCACATCTCGTCAACTTATACACGTGTGGAGACTGTAAAGCCTCCTTTATTGGTGAAACAAAATGTCACCTTAGAGTACAAGCATGTGAATATATGGACATATGTATAAAAACTGGAAGAAAGGTTACAAACCCTCCCAACTCTGCTATCTATCAACACAATACAGAAACAGGACATCTTTAAAATTCTTTCAACAGCCAAACATGATACTGAACTTCTTATAAAAGAAACATTACACATAAAAACTCTTCTCCCATCCCTAAATAACACACAGTCTTCACTGGATTTAAACCTATTTCACTTGTGCCCCAGTTTTGATTTTTTCATGTTATATTTGTATATTCGATTTGTTTATTTCTTATGTATATAGTTCTGTTCTAATTACAAATATTGTTTTTGTTTTGTAACCATAGATTACTGACGATGGAATTATGACGATTCCGAAACGTCTAATAAATGCTTCTTATTATCACGTTCATGTTTTGTTTTATCGTTAAACTACGTTTTCTGAAAAATGAATAATTATAAGTAGTTGAAGCTTTGAAAGTTCAAATTAGATGTCTTCTTATTGAAGAATATTTCTTTGTTAGACTTATCACATTTTATAATGTTGGATATCCAGATAAAAAGGCTACAGTTAGTTTGGTTTTGTCTTAGTGGGTGGAATGTTAACTTCAATGGGGTTAATGGTTATGCTGCATGGATCTTAGACTAACAAATTACAATGTCATCTATACCTCACCATCTAGAAATTGAAGATTCTGTGCAAAGGTTGTATGGCATGCCCTCCTTCAATGCAAGCAGGTTATAATAGTATCCAGTATTTAAATATTAATGGTAACCTTGTTTAAAAAAAAGGTTATTTCACAATTCTTTACCATACTGAAATGTCAAACCCATCCTCTGCTACAAGTACTTGCACACTGTATTTCATTCAACCAGCTCATGTATAATAAATTTAAAATGATTTTAGACCTTGAAAATGCATGCCATACATTAACTCATTCAGTCAACAAACTTGTTGAAAGGTAAATTTTAAGTGGTTCATTAATGTCTAAATGTTAATGGCAATGTTTTGTGGTCTAATTGTTTTACTACATCATCTTCTCATTTAATACTTGTGCTTTGACTTATTTTTAACCTAAGAAAATATTAAGAGATAACCAAGTGTTTCTATTCATTAAGTTTTTTTGTCTAGAATTCAAGCTTTTTGAATCTAGTAGTGATATCTTCTTTATTCTGTAATCAAATATATAATTTGCTCCAACATATACTTAAAAAGCATCTTTCTTAAATTAACTTACAGCATATCTTCTATACAACATTCAGAATGTTTACTCCTGTTAAGCAAACTTTTATACGTGTTTCATCACATGCAGAACAAACCACAGCAAACTAAAGAAATGTTTATTTAAGTTACACTTAGTTCACTGTCAGGATCACTATTCATTACTAGTGCTGGTATGTACTAATACAGTCAGTGTTATAATGGTCTGATTTTATGACAGTCATCATATTTCTCTGATCCTTGTCTGACGAGCATGTCATCACAGTTTTCACAAAGAAAAAAAAAGTAATTGTGTGTCAAATGTAACACACAAATCACTCTTAAAGTTAAGTAAAAGACACTTCAACAAAGTCAGTTTATAAGTAGTAGTTTATTCTCATAATAACTCAAACAAAAGATAAATAAGTAATATTTGCATAAAGAAACACTAAACATCAACATGGAAAGAAAAATCATATAGGTAACATTTTATATTTAATGCAGAATAAGCTTACACAATGGCACACACAAAATGAGAATAATATTTACTGTTATTACAGTTTTATATTATAACCAGTATTAATCATTATGTAAGTTCTAGATTTTCTATTGCTTGGATGACTTGAATGCATTAAATATTAAGATTCTGCACTTTTCCAAATTATATAAAATTTTATGAATTAAAAACACAGATAAAAAGTGCATACTGTAGTTATGAAATTTTGTAAGTAGAATCTCATAGTTTATATAAATATCATTGCATATAAATACATTATATAAGTATAACATATATGATTCATTTCTTTTAAACATCAATGAGTTTTCACAGAACTTCTACAATCTGTGAGGATGAGATTTTTATCTCTAAAATAACTTAGGTAACAAAATAAACCAAAAACAAATGAATACAGTATCTTTTTAATGCATAATGTGTGACTAATAAAAATACCTTGTGAAGATGATACAATCAATTTCTTTATTGAAATATTACATATTAAAGTTTCTGAAATTAAGCATACAATAATACATTTATCCCAAGATCTAAAACAACATTTACAGACTGTTTATAACTTCTTTTCTTTCTTTTTTTCTGAGATGCATCACTGCCATTATTTCCAAATTCAGAAATAAATCATACAAATACATCATACCAGATTGTATAGTAAAAGGTATTCCTCTTGAATTTCAGCTTTAAAGTCTCATCCAGTACAGCTCATTTAGAAAGATCATCAAGGTTTTTCCAGATAATATTATGTACATTACTAACTGGGAATACATTTACAATAAAAAATCTTTGCCACAAGGGGCAGAAGGCAGGGCTACCAACTTTAAGAAGTATGTTTGAGTGAGACTTTTATTGAAAAAGCAAAATTGTAGTGCATGGTAAAGTGCTTCAAAATGAAGTAAAATGGTGCATTTCCGAGATCAATGTGATGCTGAATTTGATCCGGGCCCAGCTGGTTAAGCAACTAAAATGTATTATATTATGAAACTGTACACTGTGAGATTTTTTAATAAGAGGCCAGATGACTGGATTTATGCTCCATAGACGAGTTGTGGTAGCATCAAGAAAGATTTAAAATTTCAGGAAGCACATTTTATTTTGTTTAAAAAACTGTGTTGCTTTCTCAGCAGTTACAGGTTTTTACTTTTCCAATGCAATATCACAGCTGATCAAGAAATTAATGACTTGAACTTTTTCTCTATACGTATAGGTTTAGTTTCTTTGGGAAAGATACATCCAAAAACATTTGCTTATTCTTTATTACACAGCAGTTTTTTATGAGCTGTGGATACATTTCTTTGTCTGGAATAGAGTGTATGAAAGTAGACCTATTTTTTAAAATATTTGTTCTAAACAATCTCAAACTGTCTTGACAGAAAAATGTCAAAAATGTCCATTGTAATCATTGGCACCAGTAGCTATTAATATAAATACCAAAGTTTCAACTGGATAAGTCAGATCTATTAGTGTTGGCTCATTGACTACATTCTTCCAAGTTTGATACAATATTGTTTATCAGTTCAGAATTTCCAATGTTTTCTTGAGGTAATCTAAGCATATTGTACTTTCTTCACAATTATGTAATCACATATCAGGTGTCAAAAGATAAGAAAAGTTCAGTATCTTCACCAAGCACACTAAGTTTCATATGCCAAACTTTGTTCATAACAAAAAACATGCACAAAAAAAAGAGAAAATTATATATTCTATAGAAGTTTGAAGCTTCTTCATTTAATGATGTCTTTATCTCATCAAAACCAGCATATGTCAGTTTATGAGGTATATCAGGCTGTTGTGCTCCTTCATGGTGAAATGCAGTTTTTCAATTTATGACAAAACTTAAAAATAATTTTGTATTTTATAGATCTGGACATTTGGGTAGATGATCAATTTAAACTCTGGTAAAATGAATTATGAACAAATTTCAGTTTCAGTTTCTTCCTTATCCAATTAAAAGTGTTTAAAGATCCTGAATAGTTTTCACTTAACTTTCTTTACTAATTCTTTACAGAGTATTTCACCTTTATTTGGGCCATGCTTCGTATGCAGAATACTTGCTCCATTCCCACATTGTTCATTCAAATTTTCTTTTGTCCTTGAAATAAGTGGAATAGTTAAAGGGGATCTGATTACAATGTTTAAAATTCTTTTGAGAATTAGTAATGTTGGTGTATCATCTATTTTCAAACTTAATGGAGAGAATGGTAGGTCTAGGGTATACAAATAAATTTTGTTAGGGTAGAAGTCATCTTCAGTTAAGGCAGTTATATTTTCCTAAAAGGGTGGTTGGCCTTTGGAATGGGTTGCCTTTAGATCTGGTGAATACAGTAAATTTAAGGGAAGGGTTAATAAATATCTAACTAATAAGGGCTGGGTGGCATTGACTTTTTTTTTAAGTTTAGTTTACTTTAGAGAATGGGATGGAATGGCTTAGATGGACCAACAGGTCTCTTGTTATTCTTAAGTTTTATATTAAGTGTCAAGTCTCTTAGTTGACAGTTTCAAACCTTTGAACTTTAATTCACTAGTGACATACTGCTGTTAAATGTGTTAATTAATTTTTAGATACTATCGTATTATCCACTTACTTTTGTTAGTATGAAGATAAACAATATACATCTCTAGAGAATTTATAAACTGCATGTGGTCTGTTCTGAACTTGAAGAAAAGGTAAAAAACTGTTCCAAATTTAACACAATATAAATACAGTGACAAGATGTTATGTATCCCAACTTGTACAAGAAAGTAATATGGTGTCTACAAAAATTCAACTGCACAAACAAAAGCTTTAGCTTTAATGTGGTTGTCTTTCCATTCTTTATAAGCTTGAAAATAAAAGTTTGCTGGTTTTGAAAACTGACAATGTTTAGAAGTAATGAATTCAGTTTATTATTTTTTTATCAAGTGCCAAGGTATTTACCCACAATGCAACAGATTCAACGTAAATAGTATACAATACCTCTTCAAGGAAAAAATATGACCTATGAATAAAGCTAGGATTTTTTATCACTGTATCCTACAAGTGACAGAATTCCTTTTAAACCCAAAACACTGAATATATTCATAATGGCTTTATGTCCATGCACTAAGTTGTATGATACTGTTCCAAAATAAAAATGAACAAGTTCATCATATTTCACTAATGAACTACCTTCCAAAGTTCCATCTCTATATTATCTAAATGCTTTCTATGTTGGGTGTAAGTACGACATTTCTTAGCTCATTAAATACATTTTATAGTACCTCATGGTCATCTGGTCCTTCTAGGCAAACATATCTTAGTCCACCATATAACATGTCCCAAGATGTATTCTGGCTATCGAAGCTGTAGTTAAAAGTAAGTTTAGAATAATGAAAGTCAGATGAAATTTTGTTTCCTGTTCAGAAAATAAAATTTGTTAAACAGTATGTTTATAGGGTTGGAGACTTGATCTCAAACTACATTTTAAATAACGGTATTCCTGAACAATCCTGTATCTGAAAATGGGTTACCCATTGACAGTTGAAGCTGGCAGTGGACACAAGTGACATCTCAAAATATTTCTTTATACATAGACTCAATAAATCTCTTTGGGATGAATTGGATTAGAAACTGGGCATTTCTCCATCTCTTCTTTGGGCTTAAAAGCATGAACCACATCACCATCGTGTACCATATCAACATCAAGATGGCCTGATTGTTTTATACTATGCCTGATGGCTTGTTGATTGTTATTAACAGCAACATATGAATTAAAGTAGTGATTCCAAAAATACTATTATTTTTAAAAATACACTCTCCCAAAGTAGATGTGTGTGGGGTAAACCTTTTTCTAGAGCTTAAGCAAATGCAAAGATCAGACAAGAGCAAGACACCATAGTGCAATCATGGATTTTCTGACATGTGCATATCTAACTTTTTCTTCCTTTAGGTAAATAAAAGTCCAGAGAAAAATTCCTTAATATGAAAGAGCATTTCTTAATAATTTGCTTCAACAATGATATTTCAGTGATCTTGATTTGCTTTGTGATATAACATATATTGAATGCTTTAAAAGTTTTTGAAATGGGCAAAGAATATTTTACACAAGTGCCACAGTTGAAGCATTTGTAATTGGAAATGCACAAAAAATTTATTATTGTTACATTCATTCTTCGCATTCCTATAATGATTGGAAGTTAAAAGTTTCTTTTGATGAAACATTTGGAACTAACTGGTAGTAAAGAACAATACATAATTAACTGTAAAGAATAGGATGGACAAATAATATTTTCTGTGAGTGATTTGTTGAAGTTAATTCAAAATGAAATTGGATTCAAAAGCTTGAAGGACAAAACATTTTGCATGAGTGAGCCAATTTATTCTGGTCATAAATTCAAAGTTGAAGACCACTTTCATCTAGAGCAACTGTGGTGAACATTTATCGATGACTACAGTGTTTCTCTTGTTCTTAGCAGATCTCTGTTAATGCAAGTTCCCACAAAAAAATTCAATCAGATTCTGTTACTTTACATTCATGAAATTATATTGCCAACAGCCTCTTTCTTCATTTTACCTTAGTTTCTGAAACAAACTGAAGAAACTGACTCCATAAAAAGTGCTAGTTAGTCCACTGAAGGGTTTGCTTCTTCCTAGAAAACTGTCTTTTGATAATGAAAAGTCTGGAACTTGTAGTAAATTGTTTCATGTTGCCACTTTTTCAGTTCTTAAACTTCGATATATTAAAGTGTATTAAAAATACATTTGAAGCTGTAATATATTAGGCCACTCACCCTATATCAAATCCATTGATCGTTATGGAATGTGTAATAGTTCCCAATTCATTCATAAGGAGCATAGCAGTAAAGCATAATGCAAACAAATATGAAGTAAATTTTTGACCAAAATTTTAAGAGCAAAATTTAAATGTGAAATAGTTTTGACAAGAGTAAAAATAACTTAGCATTGATCATGAAATAATATACTTGCTTACAACATATAAACACTGCATAAAACAAAGTTGGTAGAAATGTGAGCAACAACCTCAATAAAACTATTTTAGCTACATTGTAAACAAAACATATTGCAAATTTTTCAATACTAAATATACATCCAAGGCAATCAATATCCAAGAAGTAATTTCAAAATGAATAATATTTTAGTGTGGAATAATCAAATGTTACAACTTGACCTACAACTGTGACTACATGCCATACAAAACATGTTTCAATTGATCATTCACATTCACATTAAGCAAATTAAATTCAATAACTGACCATATTATGTAAACCAATTCTGAGACAGACAAATATAAACAAAAAAGTGATGAATACCATGACAATTTAATATTTTCATTTTTGTACATTTTCCTTGAACCTTGTGTTCTGTCTTCTGTTTTCTCAAAACTAAAACTCAGTTTTTTAGTTGTGACTGATGACAGTTCTGGTTTCATGTGTTTTGATACCTAGGTTTAAAGAATGTAATGGTTTTAGATTATGTTTAACATATGTATCATCGAAGGTTACATTCTCCACTAAAACTTTTGGATCTTAATTTAGAATTTATGTTTTTAATTTACTATTTTAGATAAGTGTATACACAATTCTTAAGTATATTATCTAAATAATGTGTTTTCTCAAGATTCTCAAAGGGGAATTAGCTAATCCGTAAAAGGTGAATGAGCAACAATATATAAAACTTAATTTTCCTGGGTAAACTATTTGTAAAGTAGAAATATATAAGTGTATGTTTCTGCTTCACTAAATAGCCTTTGACAAAAAATTAAAAAATCATAATAAACAACAGCGGCTAAAAAGTACGAACAAAGTAATGTAGATATATATATAATATAAACATGAAAAATAAATATTTTCTTCTTAAGAATAATTTACTTCAATGACTTCAGTACAGGGGCAGCTGTGCAAATCTCATTGTTTGACTGCTAACTTTATGTACTAGGTAAAAAAATAAAAATAAAATTCAAAATATTTTATTTAACTTACTTTCCCTGAAGAAAGCTTCAAGTCTGTCAAAGGTCTCTCAATATTCCAAAAATCATTTCAATGGTATTTTTTGCATGTGAACTATTGGAAGATGAAATTATTTTAAGGTTTGTTGAAATTTAAAAATCTTCTTTAGAAAATTAAGCAAAGCATTCATAGAATAAGTTTAATGGTAAAATGCTGTACATATATAAAGTAGAAATTCTTTTTCATTGCAAATGTAAAATATATATATCAAAGGTTTTACTTACTATGAACATCCCTTCTTGGAGATTCACAGATCCAAGTTACTACAATGAAACATAGCAACAGTAAGAAAATTCTTTCATTTATGCCTATTCCTTCAATTTCTTGAGACTTTTCAGATTTCAATTCCATAACCTTATGACAGGAATTTAAAAAAATATGTAATGTTGTTGATATATTTTAAACGTACATGTAGTAAAATTAATGAGTGCTAATTGCTCCAGGACAGAAATATCTTCTCTTCAAATTTGTAATAAGAAGAGTCTCTTCCCTTACATCTGGAAAGTCCCTCTGTGTAACGTGATATAGCTGTGGTTTCTTTTACCAACTGTGGTGCATTAGTGAAACGAATTACACGAATTGGTGCTTTCCTACACTACAGAGTGCACTAACCGAATACTTAATTTAACGTAATGCAATAAGTTAGTACAGATAATAGTCTACTTAAGTTCAAGCTGTGCAATACTTGTTTCCAAATTAATCTGAATTATGAATTTTTGTTGTACACTTTATTAATACACGCATATTGATTTTTCGGTATTATTTTTAAAACTAAAAAATTCAAACTGCAATCCTGGAAAATTATAAGTTGATTTGAATTTGATTACTTCATACTTGTCCATGTTTTAACAGTTACAAAAATGGTTACAAATACTATAGTATACTATAAATAGAACTAAGAAGTTATCCTACGAAAAACATTTCCTGAAATAATTAGTTCTTCTTCTTCTAGTTTGACACTAGGGAGAGCAAATTACCTCAAAAGTTCCTTACCTCTCCGATGTCATTGCGTCGTCTCCTGATTCAGGAGCCGTAAAACCTGACACAATCTTACATACTGGGTATAATTTTGCATCTCAAACTAATCTAGCTGTAACACTATGCTGCCATTTTTGAATCAATAGAAACTTAGACATCAGCCCCATCTGTTTATGTATAATACAACTAAATATTATAAAAATATAGTTTTATATACATATGTGTTGTTATAACTACCGAATACTACTTGGTAAATAATATATTTTGTTTATATGTTGGTGTCAAGAACAAAGCCACAATAGGCTATCAGTGTTCTATGGGGATCGAAACAAAATTTTTTTAGCGTTAACAGTCCTTAGACTGTCCGGTGAGCAAGGGGGTCATGTAATAATACTGTTTATACAAGTGTTAAGAATTATTACTTACAAAAATAAGTTTTCATTTGTAAATATAGTTTAGTTTTTGTTTTTGTTTGGTATTAGGCACAAAGCTCCACAACGAAGTATGTGTGCTATGTCCACCACAGATATCGAAACGCGGCTTTTAGTAATATAAACCTTCAGACTTACCACAAAGCCTCTGCGACAATAATGATAAAGTAAATTATAATGTCATTTGTGACAAATTTTGCTCAAAGTGTGTGTAGAATAAAGTCTAGTATTTATCATATTTTACGTTAAAAGTCTCTCACGGGGAATTTAAACAACATAAATATGAATTTTGCAACCTTTAAAATATTCTAAATATTTCGAAACAAGTTTACATATCAAACATAAAATATGAATAACAAAATACTTTTTGGTCCTTTCAAGGTTGTTCAACAGACAATGCATACTAACTAAAGTTGTAAATTATGCATAATTCAAAATTTGATATTTGATATTTCCAGCGATTTCACTGTGTCTGATGAGTAAGGCCTTGTTTTTGTGAGGGGCGAAGAAGATTCTTATTTGAGTTGTTTTAAAAAGCGCTTTACAAACAATAGCTGAGGATTAACGATTCAGTTCAAATGGTAGAGCATTCGTGTGAGATATTCAGGTTTCAAATCCTGCTCGAGGGTGTGGTATATACATACCATGCTTTTTTTACCTTTTTATTTTAATAAAACATTCTGATATGTGCAGTTTTCACGTAACGCATGGTCAGAAACCAAATGAGGCAGTCTATGTAGGACTTTAAGATCTTCACCAGCCAGAATCTGGTGTAAGTTTTCCAGAACGGTTTAAAATAAATGGGGGTGGGGGTGCCATTGGTGGATTAACATCATCAGCAAGCCATTCCACCAGCAGGTGAGATGGTGGGTATCGAATGGTGAAGACAGTAAAACATGGGGAAGTGGTGAGCTTCTCCGAGCCAGGATAAATACTGTCATGGCAACAGTGAATTAGAGAGAGGCATGAGGTTGTGAAGAGCAAATAGAGGAGCTACTAAACGCAGTTCATTGCTTTGCTGCCCTGGACTGTGAATTTACAATGCTGTACCTATAACGTCAAAGAAACATAGATCATACTCCAATATTCAAGGGTGAAGCAAAGGAAGATTTGAAACATTTCTGGCATGTAACTATTTGAAATGACTTGTCTACAGAACAAGCTACACAACACCTGATTTTAAGTCTAGATGGTCTGATTCTAGACACCATTGGCCATTTGGGTGAGGTGCAACATCGAGACTGCAAGACATTACGAGTCGCACTGATGGCTCAATCCACTGGAAAACTGAGCAGTACATCAGGTGAGTTTAATACTCAGAAGAGGAATACTACAGGGAGCTTGGCCACCTACGTGGATGATCTGTGACATTTGCATAGTAAGGCTTCAATATATTATGAGGATATTCTCATTGACAAGTTTGTGGAAGAACTACCCAGTAACACGAACACGATGAGGTACCACCTGGGTGTGACAATTTTTTTTCATCTTTACTAAATCAGTTTCTGTAGCAGTATGGTAACTTCAAATCAACCACAAGAGAAAGAAGCCTGCACTAGAAGCTGCACTGGCTGTACCTCAGACAGACTGTCCTACCAAGGCACCAACATCATGCTAAGTGCTGAAATGCAACCACAATGGGACCCAGCGAATGGGCAGCTTAAGCCAATGATTCTTCCATAGAGGTGTCATATTGGAAGTGAGAAGCAAAGCATTTGCTTTACCTGTGGTTCATTGGGTGACTTTTGAGTAAAATGCTTATACCTTGCTAGGCAGCAATATACTCAAGGCTATGGGTTTCAACCCACAGCTAAACACGTTCAGGACAGCAAACAACAAACAGCGAACACTAACACTACAACTCTGGGAATTTAACAGAGCCCAAGTCAGATCTGGCCACCAATTTGGAAGAGTGAAATGGAGAGGTTGCTCCCGAAGGTTGCAGATCTGATTGAATATTGGTATTTGCTTGTTATAGTACAAGGGTGAGAGATAGATTCTTGGTTGATACAGGAGTAAACAGAACACTGGCAGATCTTGTGGTATATTAGGTACTTCATGTGAAACCACCACTCGGACCAATCAACTCTAATTTCATTCTGGTAAATGAAAATAAGCTAGATGTGAATTGACAGATAACTCCCCAGCTATATCTAGGAGGCATTGCTCACAGAATGAGGGAAGTTACTGAACTCGGTTCTGCATCGTCGTCCTTGAGCTGCTCGATATATTGTGGAGTTTATCAGTCAATTTTGGCTATGTAACTGGTGAAGTAATGTTCCATGAGAGAGTTATCCAATGCCAGCTGGATTGGACCATGGGACAATGAAATGCACAAGTGTATGTGGGAGAGGTAGTCACAGTACTCCCATATAAACAAGTGATGTTCCATGGTTTACTATGGATAGAGTCTAGTGAGTTGGTACCATTTAATGGCAATAAACTATTTCCTGTCCATAAAGCAAGCAGTATTAGCTCGAGCAGTTACCTGTCTGAAGGAGGATGAAGTCTTGGTATTGTTGTGCAATTATGGATAATCTGTTATCCAACTTTATACTGGAATGGACAAGAGTATTGTGAGTAAGTGGATATAACCAATGCTAGCAGTAATACTAGGGTTGCATCCACTGTGTCACATCTGAAAGTGAGCACACAGTAACCCACATATCTGAGCACTAGTTAAGGATTGTTCAAACAGTTTAGACTCCATGTAGAAGCAGCAACTCAATCACTTACTAGCTGAATATGATGATGTATTTGTGAGACTAGATGGTCAATTAGGTCAAACGATAGTCACACATCATCATCACATAGATACAGGTGTTGCACTCTGATTAAACACTCGCAACATAGGCTTCTCTGGAGCATTAGGGATGTAGCCAATGCTGAGGTAAAGTATATGTCAAAGGACGGGATCAAACATCCTTCAAAAAATGCTTGTACATCTCCACTGGTGATTGTCAGGAAAAGGGAAGGTATGCCCAGGATTTTCATTGATCTTAGATGGGTGAATGTGGTAACTCATGTTGATGCCTTTCCACTACCACGAACAAATGAAGGTCTGGGCATTTTTAAAGTGGGCCAGATGTTCAATACATTAGATTTTGCATCTGGATACTGGCAAATTGAGATGGATGACTAGAGCAGGCCTAAAGCTATTTCCATCATGAGAGATGGCTTGTATGAATTTCGTGTCACGCTATTCAGCCTGTGTAACAGCACATCACTTTCGAGAGACCAATGCGGCTTACATGGAGGAGTTGCAATGAAAGAATTGTCTGATCTATGTTACAAATGTCTTGGTGCTTGATCCAGTATTCTCTACAAATTAGAACCTGAAAATGGTGTTCCAGTGAATATAAATGGGATACTTAAAACCAGTAAAATGTGCACAGAAGTGGAATTTCTTGGTAATATTGTGGGTAGAGATGAAATCTCCACATATCTACTAAAATAACTGGATGAATAGTAGTATAGCCTGACCAGCTTAGATTGAGGATTTTAGCATAGACACACACACATCCTATGGCACTTGTATGAGCAGTTCGAGTGTGAGAAGGTGTACTGTAATATTTTTACCAACCGCCATGCTGTGGTTCTCAGCTTGTGTTACAGATAGTGGTCTCCAGTGCTTTGAGGAATAATATTCTCCAGATTTTGCATAACACATAGACTAAAGGGCACCAAGAGGTCAACTGTACTTTCGCTAACGTTTGATAGTGGTTCTATTCACTGCATTCAAGTCGAGATGTTCAGCATTGGTGTCGAGACTGTATGGTGTGTTCCACCTATAGAAAGATTCGGCCTAAACATAGTCATACTGTAACATGGTTTATAACTGTAAAAATTAAGAACATTAATCCAATACTATTAAAATAAATCAAAATGAATTATATTTTTAATAAGAAATTAAGAAGAATATTAATATTTCTAACTTTGTTTGTTTGTTGTTAAGTGCAAAGCAACACAACGGGCTATCTGTGGTGTGCCCACAATGGATACAGAAAACTAGTTTTTTAGGGTTATAAGTATTTAGACTTACCGCTGAACCAGTAGGGGGAGTATTTCTAATTACAGTCACTGAGAACAAAAATGATAAAGGCTTATCTAAGAAAGCCAGATGCTTATATCATTTTAATATAATTTAACTTAACAAACTTTTTCTAAGAGATGAGTTATGTAATCTGGCCTAACACTGTTATTCTATTTTGCTATCTTCCCAAACATTGGTATCTTAACAGTCAACGAACATGCCTGAAAAGTTACTATATACCATATTGTCATGTATCTGCTTGTTTGTTAATTTCCGGTAGAAATTCTTTCCGAGGAACTTCAGCAATACAAGTCCTTTCTTGATTAAACCAGTTTATTCTTTCTCGATAAAAACTTTTAGTACACAGTAATTCGACAGTCAGTACGTTTCTCGTCACTTTCAACTTAACGACTTTTATAATACACGCTACAAATCACAGCGATTCACAACCTCGATAACTTCGCTCTCTACGAGTACAAAACACACACTAGCTTGAAACTGAATCGTAAATTACCCGAAACTCACCGTAATTACTGTTTGCTTTATCATTCATTAACATCCCTGTTGGCTTTCTCTGCCAGGCTTACATACTAACGAAGAGGGCATCTAGATCATACTCGGACTTCCTCGATAATTCGAGAAACTCATCAGTGTAACGTGACTTCCGCTGTCGTAACAATATCTATGAATACTTTAAAAATCACTTACTATTTATTATCTTCTGGACACTATAGAAACAGACAAAACAAACGTAAGCCTAATTGAATACTATTTTGTCTGTTTATTGTTTTAGAGCAAAGCCACATTGGGCTGTCTGTTGAGTCCACCACGGGGAATCGAATCTCGGACTTTAGCGTTATAAGTCCTATAGGAAGACGCCCATTTGGGGCTCATTTAATACTAATAATTTAGTATATAACTACACAATCTAAGTAAGTTGATTCAAGTTGACCATTATATTATCTTAAATTTATATATAAATTACAAGAGCTTTGTTTTCGATCTTTTTACTCTCCAAGCACTATCTCCTTTCAATTAAGTAATTAGTGTCTAATAGACTTATTAAAAAGTCTCTCTATACATTTATAAGTGGAAATGTTTTCGTAGTCTTCTGTTGTCATGCTGAGGTATATCACTTAAAGGTGTATTAAGCTCCTCTGCTTGGTAGGTGGCCTTGTTTTCTACCAGATCAAAGAATAATTGTACATCGGTGTTACAGTGGTTGCTTAACTTCAAACAAGCAAACTAAACAAAAACATTAATGTACATTAAAATATCCATATATCTATTTATCTACACATATATATAACAGATTACAAAATACAGAAAATGACAACAAGCCCTTTAACATAGATGCAATATTTATAACTAGAAATTAACATGAGACAAATACAAAATAAAACTGTCCAACCATAAAACAGATTGCAAAAGAAAACTCAAACATACTGAAATCCATATACAATACCACAAAATAAATCCTTCAAAGTTACACAAAAGAAATAACACCAAATTACCTATTACAAAAAACAAACAAAAAAACATACAATCTTATTAAATGAAATCTCTTTACAAAATAAAAAAAAATGCTGGCAATCATACGATTGAGCTTTTAACAAAATTAAACATGTAAGGAACTAGAAATGCTATTTATATATACATATGGTATCTATATGTACATGCAAAACCAGAACAGAATTGAAATATTTACAATATTGTTACGCCTCCGTTCGTTAGTTACTTTTCCGTAAAAATTCTTTCCGAAGAAACTTTACCGATACAAGTCCTTCATTAGATAAAACTGTTTTATTCTTTCTGAATACAACTTTGCAATACATTTAATTTCCACAGACGCGCTATAACAAACGCTATAATTCACAACGAACGTCTCACGTGCTCGACTCAACAATATTCTCTCTCTGTCTGCAGTTCAATTACACATTACATTGTTGCCGTCAGTTCTTAACGGTTTATATATACAAGAATACGCATATCTAGTAGGCTCTCGAGATTTCAGGAAGGGACGTGAACGTTCGAGAAGATGACGTGTTACATTAAACCAATAAACAATTAACAATAACTTAATTACATGTACAGAATTTACAAACACAAAATTAAAATTCAACAAAGTCTCTTAATTTTACGGGACGTATCTTCTTCCATACTGGTCTCCGTCTCGTTGGCTTCTGCTTCAAATGGGGTTCCTTTGCTTCATCAGGAAATTGTCCTATCAT
>NW_013667082.1:0-803 GCF_000517525.1 Limulus polyphemus
GATCAACATCTGGGAGAATGTATGTATGTATGTTAAGGCGGCTGAAGAGAAGAAAATCTCTCACCCATTTCTCTCTCAGTCATTTGAAACTGTTCAGAAGTGTACCAAGATGGCTGATTTTCCAGCAATACTGAGCTTTTTCATATCTGTGGCAAAGTTGGTCCATCCCTTTCTAACAGACTACCAAACTGATGCGCCAATGTTGCCCTTCTTAGCCGAAGAGCTAACCAGAATGCTTGCTTCCCTTATGCAGCGATTCTTAAAACTTGACAGGAGTACCCTTACTTCTCCTTACAAGATAATGCAAATAGATATTAGCAGCGAGGCCATTCAGCTGCCTTTGACCAAGGTCGATATTTGATTCTACACTGAGAAAAAGCTAAAGGATCTGAAAGCAAAAAACATCATCAGTGAGCGAAGTATTCTGGAATTTCGCGTCCAAGCAAAACAGTTTCTTGCTGCAATGACCTGCAAGCTCATTGACAGATGTCCGCTTAAGTATGCACTTGTGAGAAATATGGGATGCTTAAATCCAAAGAGCATGGCAAAAGACAAAGAAAACTCTACTGCAAAGCTGAAAAGGATGCTTAGTTCCCTTAGTGATGCAAACAGACTTGAGGATCATGTGATGACATCCTAAGAGAATACTCAGAAGCATGTGATGAGGCATCAAGAAGTGCAGAGATGAGAGAATTTGATCCGAAGAAAGACAGACTGGACTCTCTGATGTGCACATTTCTGTCTGAGTCTCGCTATTCATCTTTATTAAAGGTGGTCTGCATGTTGCTTGTCTTGTCCCATGG
>NW_013667082.1:1803-3706 GCF_000517525.1 Limulus polyphemus
ACAATAATGCATAATGTAAATATTTTGATGTTGTTAATGGGGGGATGCAAAAGAAGAGACGGTGCAGAATATACACTTTGCTTTGGGATCAAATTTTTTGGTCTACCATGTAAAACTTTGTTCAAAAGTCATGGAATTCTGGCTTGAAAGGTCATGGAAAGTCATGGAATTCCACATGTAAGAAAGTGTATGAACCCTGTACTAGAATGGAGCTTGGGATGGAGGGGTTGTCATACGAGGAGAGGCTGAAATCTCTCAAATTGTTTTCTCTTGAGAAAAGAAGAGTTAGGAGGGATGTGATTGAGGTGTTTAAGATTGTAAAGGGAATTGATAGTGTTAATGTATCATCTTTTTTATATTTAACAATGAGAATAGTAGGACTAGGGGCCACAAATATAAATTTTGGCAAGGTAGGAGCCATCTTCAGCTAAGCCTTTGGAATGGGTTGCCTTCAGATGTTGTAGAGGCAGTAAATTTAAGTGAATTCAAGAAAAAGCTGAATAAGTATATGAATGAAAAGGGCTGAGTTTTATTCTATTCTGTTTTTAATCATTTTAATTTAGTTTTGAGGATGGGACAGCCGAGATGAACCAATCAAGTCCCATGTTGTCCCAAAACATTATGTTATGTTATCTTTTTTTTATACTTGATTATCTGCTTTTCTTCTTCTAAACCTTAACAGAACATTTAGTTTTATTTCTGATAAAGAGTAAAATAATGTTTTGGTTGCTATGTTTATATTTATTAATAGAGATTACAAGTTTCACTTGTAAAAGTTAATTGATATTTATTTTAATTAATTATTGTCCAGAATTGAATTTTCATTTCACATAGATTCAAAATGTAAGCAAAGACCCTATATCACTAAGATGATTTACTCCCTATCTCAACATGTGTGATGAAATTTGAACTACATCATTTGATAACACTTAGTAAGCTCTATTTAATTTCCCTTATTGACATGCTAGCTTACAGTTAGAAATATATTTTCATATGAGGTGAAATAATTTAATATTTCTGAACAGTTCATTCTCTAGTGTGTATTAGTAGTTCATAAAAGTGTCCACATTTAATAATAAATGTTTTAAGACTTGTGATATCATGACAGTCGAACAATGTAAAAGAAGAGGTGTTATATCCAGGTGCTTGAAACTGTTTCTAGCAAACAATAAAGAAATGCATCAAGTAATTTTTATGTCAGATTGAATACTTTTATTGGAGTTTCTAAAATTGGAATACATATAAGCATGTTTGTCAGTCATGAAAATTAAATTAATACAAACAAGTAAATCAATGGAGAAAGTATTTATCCACCGATTAGCTGTACAGTAAAGCATTTAATATGATACAAAGCTGATAACTACCATTTACAGTACACTTTACAAATGCATTTTGACTTCTTGAGGTTGGGCTGCTGGTCTTCAATGTGCAGGTTCAAATTTTGTTAGTGAACATGTTCAACCTTTCTGCCTTGGGGTTGTTATAAAATTATGTTCAATCCCATTTTTTGCCATTAGCTCTTTCAACCCGGGCTCGGTCCCTGGGACCGACCTCATAACCGTTTTATGCTTGTTATAGTTTTCATGCTATAACTTTTAAATTAGTAAGTGAATGTTAACAAAGTTTGGCAGTTTATCAGTAAACATTACAATGCTTTCATATGCAAAATATCTCATATTTTTTATTAAGTCTTAAGGTTTGTAAAGCAATGTTTTTCTCATGTCTTTTTTTTTTCTTCTTTTCACATCTTGCCTATCTATTATGTAAAGTAATTTTCATTTTAAGATTAAAAATACTTTTATACATCAGAAAATTTTGAAGTTTCTCATGTGAAATCTTTATAATGTCTGGATAGTTATCAAACATTTCTTAAGAAAAAACTTTATATTTTATGTTATTTTCA
>NW_013667082.1:4591-30952 GCF_000517525.1 Limulus polyphemus
AATAAGCTCTTAAAGCATAAAACATAGAACAGTAAATAAAGAAGTAAAGTAAACAATTATCTTTTGTAGTTACAACCTTTGTATTCGGTTGCTGTTTGGCGTAGGTTGCTAAGCCTCTAAAAATTTTGCATGTGGAGAATATCAAACAAAATATTTTTTTTAGGTTTTATATATACTTTTGAATAACTAAAAAATTATAAATTACTTCATCAATACAGTAGAATTCTACTATGATTTAACAAGCTTAGTAACTAAGCCATATTTGGGTCTAGACAAAATATGAAATTTCGAGCAGACTAAAGACACAACCTACTTTATTGAAATCTTGATTCAAAAGAAGGAAATGGTGCTAGGTATGTTAGAAAGGATAGGAAAACCACTAGGGGGACATTCTGAGTTTTCTCTTGGTTATTCATGTCATATATAGTAGTAAGTGTATATAAGGGAGCATTTCCAAAAATGTATAGAGGTGAGTGGGGTGCCACTGTGTTTGATTTATAATGTGAGAAAATAGATAAGATAAGACCTTCTTATTTTATATTCTAGCTTGTCAATATCTGTAATTTGAGTTTCTAATTTGTATAAAACTATAGACTTATTATTTTGACTTCATAAACATCTAATTTCAACCAATGCTGCATTCAACATACCATGTGACACACAAAAATTGGTGTTTATCTGTGTTTTTTAATATTTACTTTTAAATTAACAAACTGAGTAATGTATAGCACTAAAATTTGAATTATAATCTAGAGTTTGATACCACACTTATTGAAATAAATTCATGAAACAGTAGTTCAATAAAATTTTGAATGCGAGTCAACAAACGAGATGACATGGCCTTTCACCTGTTACCTGTCTTGAAAGGGTTAAAGAATAACCTAAAGAGTTGGCATTGACTAGCTGCATTCCTTTTAATTTATCAAGTCTAAATTAGAAATGACTAGCCAACACAAATAGTCTATGGCTAGGGGTTTCTCTGAAATTAAACAAAAACAAATGCTTTAACTTTGTAACATTGCGATTCTGTTTCTTACCAGGACACCTTTCAGAATTACAATAATAGATGTTTTTTATAGGTTGGTTATGGTAACAACATATTTGAGATATTTTTCTGCTGTACATTTGGCTAGT
This sequence comes from Limulus polyphemus, assembly GCF_000517525.1. NCBI lineage: Eukaryota > Metazoa > Arthropoda > Merostomata > Xiphosura > Limulidae > Limulus > Limulus polyphemus. The sequence continues at coordinate 5,726 of NW_013667082.1, forward strand.
CGTTTACACTTCTATCAAACATGGAACACTAATCATGTTAGAATACTGTTTGAGTATACTCTGGAAAATACTACTGTAAACGTTCTTTTCCTTGTGTCTGTTAATAATGTATGATTAATTATGTTAAAACTGAGTTATTGTGACTTGATGAAAATTATTTACAAAGATTTAACATAAAATATATGTTATTAAGATACACAAGGAATATAATGTTTACAAGTAGTCTTCATTGTATTCTGGGAAGTAAGATATTGGAAACTTAACAAATACTGGGAAGAAACAAAGCAATACTTTTGATGTAAAACAAAGAAAGCTTATTGCAATACATAATTAGTATTGTAACTAAAGATATAAACCAATGTTGTTAATGTTGTCACTCACTTTGTTACTACACTTACTATCTTTTGTCTTTCCTAGGATATCCCAACATTTACTAAATCAAACAGAGGCCCCACCCACCTCTTTCCATTTTTGGAAACACTTACATACACCTATTTTTATCTTTAGTGGTCAAAATTTCATATTTTTCAGATTCAAATACAGCTTAGTTACTAAGCTTGATAAATTACAGTGAAATTCTGTGGTACTGATATTAGTAATTTATGATTTTTTGTTACTTCTAAATGTATATATAAAACCTAAAAAAAAAGATTTTGTTTCACATACTCCACATGCAAAATTTAATAAGGCTTAGTAACCTATGGGAAATGGAAAATAAGTACAAAGTATGTAACTAGAAGAGATAATTGTTTGCTATATTTCTGCAAAATTTTGTAAAGATATGCGAACATTATCAAAAAGCATAGTATTATTACTCTCATGGATACTTTCGTAGTTACGAGATGTGTGGATTTGTCATTGGATAGAGACAATATGGGTCTTGTGATCATTATGTTAGTCATGTGTTAACAGCCTCAAACTTTAATAGTACAACAATATTTGAATGGTAGAGAGTTCACTTTTCATTTCTAGAAATTGTTAATGAACTATAAATAAAGGACATATTGGGTATCATTGCTTGTGTCTGAAGCATGAGTTATCTTGCCAATTACTGTGAGCACATCGTTTTGTTGAACATCCTGGGCTGGACACCATGCATTCATCAAAGCCTTTATAGTAACTTCAGTAAAATCAAATAAATGACATAACTTTGGTTCTACTTGATGTGTATCAAAAGTGAAACACAGCTTTCACAAACTGGCAAATGTTGTACCAAACATGCAATTTGTGGCACTTGTGCAGTCAGTTAAAAGTTCACAGTTTAATCATATTTATGTATCTTTTTGCTATAGCCATAAAAAAAAAGGAGATGTTTTGGACTTTGCATAATGTACAGACCCTAGGGTACCAAGTTGTGCCATGCACTGTCACAAACATCCAGAAGCAGTTTTTGGCTATACTCACATAAAGACTGGAGAAACTGGTCACACCAGAGCATACTTCCACAGAGAATAGCCCTAGATATATAGTTTGTTTTCTGACCAAATGTGTATACGTTATTGTCATTATCGCTTTATACATCAAGGAAGCAAAGCTTATGAATTGGTGTTGTCCATTATCAATGTGTTGGCCAAATAATACATAACTCATTTCAAAGTATCTGGAAAGATCCATATGAATTAAGAATCCAACTTATATAGCCAGTTATTTGCAGAGTTGTTTTTAAGTGTTGGGTGTAGTGAAAATTTATATATCACTCTGTCATTCAATGTTGGTTTAGCTGCATTCAAGTGTTTGCACGTTAAGTTTATAGACTGTGATCCAGCTGACTGTGTGCTATTCAACTGAGCAACTTTCCATGCATTGCGTACACAGTGAGTTTAATGTGTGGCTGCATTCAAGTGTTTGCACGTTAAGTTTATAGACTGTGATCCAGCTGACTGTGTGCCATTCAACTGAGCAACTTTCCATGCATTGTGTACACAGTGAGTTTAATGTGTGGCTGCATTCTCAATACACAGTGCAAGCAACCATACAACAAAAAAAAGAGGTGTATGACAAAACAGTAACAAAATGAATGTTCATGCCTGGTTTCTGGGTAGAGCTACAGCACCAATAACTCAGTTTTGGCTTGATTTAGCCTATCTCTCATGTGAACAGCTTAATATGGTGAATTATAAACTGCATTGGCCACGTGCTGTGTTCTCTGTTTGAGAAGTATTAGTTGTAACAGGTTGACTCTGAGAGTACTCTGTCATATAATTTTGACTCAGTCAGTGAGGAGGGTGATGCTGGAACATCTGGCTGTCCACAAGGAGTCAAGTGAGGAATCACAATGGTTTGACAAATCTACTAACATTTTGAGAACACTGAAAGTAACTATAAAAAGCAGTTAAAGGGCTTGAAAATAAGTGGCAATTCTTTTGAATGAGTATTGAAAGTAAGATAAGTCTGGCACTGAAGGCAGACATTTTTTATCATTACAAATGGAACATAGGTTATGTACATAGCTAAATATTATAATAGACACTTTCATTTTAACAGAAACACAGAGTTTACCAAAGTATTAGCAAAAGCACTGGAGATTCTTACATATTGTATTTCAAATAAAAGGTTTTCTTTTTTAAGAGAACAACAAAATTGAAGGTATGAAGTTGGCACTGTGCATTAATAAAGCTTAAAAAATTAAAAACATACAAATAGGTTAAAAGGGGCTTAAGAGTTCTTACTTTTTAACCAATCAGGTTAAGTTTTGTTTAATGCCAGTGATTATTTGCTTAGAGGCTTCCTGAATGAACATAAAAGCTTGTGTGTGAGATGATGAGATTTTGTGTTTATGTTGCCATGCAAGATTATGCACTATAGTCTGGTATGTCTATACCGATCTTTCTGTTGTGCATTGAGAGAGCTGTGCTGTAACACAAAATGAATATTTAACATGGATAATATAAATTCATATGAAATGTGTATTACTTTTCTATATTTTTGGGTTATGTTTTGATTTTATCTGTATTTCCACAAATTAACTTGTATATTGTGCATACTGTTTTAGTAGGTAAGAACAAAAAGCTGTAATCTGGTTAAATGGTTATGGTAAGAAGTTGAATTTCTGTTTATTTGTTTCTGTGGTTACTATTATTATTAAGGTGGCACCTGGAACCTGTACAAGATGCAGAAAGTTATTGAGGATTTTGCTGAATGGTGATATTATGTATTACAAGTATGCATGTGCTAGGATGTGACATTGAGATGGTGTAAATGAGTGTTAAGTCAGATGTCGTGTATTATATATGTACATGGATGTATATTTGATTGTATGTGTGTATGCAGTACACCCAGGAGTACAGTTTTCCAAGCGAATAAAGAAAGTGGCTGAAATATGAATCTCATGACTCGAAACATTAAAGTTCTGCCAACTCTAAAAGTAACAGTTTAACCCGCAGTGCAGGTTACAACCATGCTGAGCCAGACATAAAACAAATGGAGGACATTCACTGATGTCATTTAGAAAGATGTACAAGTACTGTCAAGTCAGGATAATGTTGTAGGTCAACTTAAAAGACATTTACAAGATACCAAGTCCTTTTCGATGACGAGGAACCTACTTTGAGACTAATAATGCTTGGAGACGGCTTGAAAAGGTAATGAAGAAAAACTTTAATATAAGTTTAATATAACAGCAAATGTACAATGTTTCAACAAGGTTATATTATGTTAAACTTATATTAAAGTTTTTCTTCATTACCCATTCAAGCCATCTCCAAGCATTATTAATACCAAGTCCTTGATGTGTCTTCTTGAAGCTTAAGAATTGCCAGCCATCATCAGCCAATTGTTGCATTCTCCACATTAGCCACACCAAATAGTGAATGATTTGGCTTTTTCAGTCATGGTCATATGGGTGCACAATTTTTCAAACATATTAAAACTCAAATCCCTGGTTTTGGCCTGGAGATGTTACAAAATTGTAACTCAGAAAAAAGAACAGTAACTTAAAAAAAGGGCAAAACAAAGGCTTTGAAAGTCTTAAAAATTGTAAGGACAAATCTGAGTAAAGGCATTGGAGCAGAAATTTTAAAGTGAAAGTTAGACAAAGTAATATGGGTAAGTTTACAGCATCTAGGACTGATCTCACAGCAATCAGGGAAGCCATAAAAAAAGGTGTCATAGCAGAAGATTTATAACAAAACATCAGAAAACAATGGGCTCACAGTATAGGGTTTTATCAGGTCCACAAAGAGGGATATCAATTTAGACCAATTGTTTCTAGTGTAAGCACCTATAACCAACATTATCAAGGTGTTTGACTTTGTTTTTGAAAGAGTTTGTACAAAGTTAATATGCTGTTAAGGATATTTTTTAATTTTTCTATAGTTTAAAACGAGAGTTTAATTATCATATTAGTTGTGCTAGTTATGATATTGAGTCATTATTTACAAATATATTTGGACAAACTATTAATATTGTGTTTGCTGACAATGAATTTGTTTGTGGTATAACTGAAGATGTTTTTTAAACATCTCATTTATGTTTAGTGGTAAAATCTGTTAACAGATTTATGATTTTGCTATGGGCTCCAGTCTTGACTGACCATGCCAACCTATTCCTTTGCTTCCATCAAAAAGTTTGGTAAAAGTCATGTCAGAAAATATTGAGTCTGATATATGAGAGGAAGTATGTTGATAATTATTTTGTGGTGTTTAACAGCATCGAGTTCTCCAGTTTTTTTAATGAATAACACCCCAATATATAGTTCATTGTTGAAAAGCAACAGAATGTCATTTTTCTTCTTAAATGCTTAAACCCACTTTCATTGTTATGTAAATATTTACTGAGAAATTTGCCACAATAAATGTAGATCAAAATCTGTGTTATAATCCTTACAGACATATAATAATGTTTCCATTTTTATTCAGGCAAAGATAATATATGCATATGAGTAAGACAATACAGTTTAAGAACTTTGCTCTTCTGTTTCAGATTATCCTTGTATTCTGAGTGGAGAACGTATTCTATTCATTAATCCACTAGAAAAAGACATGAGAAAAATTTGTCGATTGGTTAAATTGAAAATACTGAATCAAGATGCAAAGAATGAATGTCAGAAGTTGTTTGATGCACTTGCTGGTGTGGTTACACTTCCTCAAGACTTGTTCACAACTGGACACTTTCCAGGAACTTTATTCTGGTTTCCCTTGCGTCAGAAACCATCACAGCTGTCTGATAATCTGTATAACTCAGAGAAATTGCAAGATTTGTTTAACGTTTTCAAAGAAGAGGTACAACAGGTTTTGCTCTTTATGACTTATGTAGAGAAAATTGAATTACATGAAATAATTTATTCAAACAATAAGAGTATAAATCATCCTCTGTGTGAAATTAAAGCAACTAATTACAATGTTGACAGGACTAAAGAATTTTTGAAACAATTGCAGAATTTAACTGAACATATCCCTGAAACTTCATTTCAGTGTGTTCAATCCAAAACAATTGAAACTGCACATTTTAATGATGATGGAGTGGAGTCTTTAAAAGAAAAAAATGACTGGCTTGTAATAAACTATGTTAAGGGTCATCCATTTTCAGAACAACTAGAAACTCTTTGTACAGCCAGTGCCTCTATCTATTTTCCTTATGTTGGAATGGCTGCTCGGATTAATCAAAGCAGAGAGAAACTTCAAGGCCGTGTTTTTTGTATTCTTCCACTTCCCAAAACAGATACAAACTTTACTGGTCTTCCTGTTCATGTTAATGGATTTTTTGCTCTAAGCCAGAATCGCAGGCACATCAAGTGGCCAACAAAGAATCAGGTGAAAACTTCTGCACACACAGAGAAAGATATACAGTGGAACTTCTGTATTTTAAATGAAATTCTCCCAGAAGTGTATGAAAACATTATACAAGAACTAATTTCTTACAGCAAAAAAAGTAGAAACTCACTTGAATATGTTCGTCTTGTTTATGATCACTTTCCTGTTGAAGACAAAGTTACAAATGAGTGGCAGGGCCTTGTTGCCCCATTTTTTAGCCATATTCTTCAACACCCAGTATTTTTTACCCACAATAATGGTGGAAAATGGCTGCATTTAACAGAAGTTACCTTTCTAATTGAGAATGAGCTTAGTCCCTTACTGCATCATATTGTTACAAGGACTTATAGTTTGTATAAACAGAACATTGTAGAAATTCCGTGTTACTTGAAACATGTGTGTAGCATTGAGAATGTTTCCTTGGTTACACCAGCAGATTTATGTAAACTTCTTCATAAAGGAGATCACTACAAAAGCTTTAGTAAGGAAGAAAAGATAGCTATTCTGTCATACATACTCAGTTACCCTTTGAACAGCGATAACTTAGAAGGTCTTTTTCTTATTCCGAGATGTGATGGATCATTTACTGAATTTTCAGCTAGAACAACAGCAGTTATCTACATTGCAACAGAAGAACAAATTGGTCTTTTCCCTGGACTGGAAGGAGAATTTCTCTCTAATGATTTGCCTGCAGATCTGTGTAATCGTTTGTATGATTTTGCTGGAAAAGGTTAGTTGTAACAATATAAAAAATTACTGATTATTTTTCAAACTTTGGATTAGTTTTATTTTTGTATTAGTTCTAATATTTCAAGAAGTTTTCTTTCCTCATGGTATATATTTATCATAATTTTGGGAATATTAATTAACTCTTAGGAAATTGTTTGTTTGTAATTTAGCACAAAGCTACACAATGGACTATCTGTACTCTGCCCACCACGAGTATCGAAACTCAGTTTCTGGCATTGTAAGCCTACAGACATTCTGCTGTTCCTCTGGGGAGGAGGGATCTCTTAGGAAGGGGGTCAGTTTGTCCTTCCTTATAAATACAAAAATATATATATATATATATATATACTGTAACTCTAAGTTCACTGAGTTTATCTTCACAAATTATCACAGTATTATAAGTTTGTTTTTTACAACAAAGCAGATTTTGTAAAGTATTTATACTGAAGTGTGATTTTATGAAGTATTTTCCGAGTGAAAGATGACTTTTATGCTTAAGAATAAAAATACTTGTTTTCATCTCACAGTTTCATATTTGATTTATTTGACTTCTAGAACTTCCTAAATGAATATCAGTAGCTTGTAAAACATTTTATTTGATTTTTCTGCCCCAATACTATCTACATCAATATTGTGAATTGTCGAAAAATATGAAATAAAATCAATAATACATTTTTCTTTCTAGAATAACTAGAGATTGTAACATAATTAGAGTTATGTACAAGTACTTTATTTTTATGATTTTATTACTGTTTTTTGAATCCTCTCCCTGTGTGAAAAGCAATAAATCTGGTAGTCAACAGCTAGCTTGGGATAAGCAAATGACCAGGGTAAAGTTATGTGCTAATCAACTGAATTTTATGTAAGTCTCATTGTATGACCTAAAAACTTTCTAATACGTATATTTTAGTAGTAGTTGTTTTTTTTGTTGTTGTTGTTATTTGGGTTCTGAGACAGCTGACCATTAGGGTATCTTAACTTCTGAAGCATCATCAGTGATTCTCTGTTATATTTACCTGGTGGCATCAATTTCTTTTCCCGGTAACTGTTCTTAATTTGGCACCGAAAAACTAGAGGCAAGGCAACTAGTGAACACCACTCACTGCTAACTATTTTGCCAATGCATAGTAGGATTGACCAGTACATTATAATACAACCACAGCTGAGAGAGCAAATGTTTTTGGTTACAGGGATCCTATCCCATGACCTACAGGTTACAAGTCAAGTGCTCTAATTATCAGGCCATGTCAGGCTCTACATTTTCATTACTTTTGTTAAAAAATATAATAATAGATGGAGAATATACATAAAAAGTAAAAAAATTGGCACTTGGTTTAGAATTGAGTCCATTTACATTTGTTTGATATACTTTACTAATCTTACTTTCTTCTCACTGTGTTGAATGTCCAAAAAATAATTCATTTAGCTTTAAAATGTGCACTTTATAACACAAACAAATATGAGGCATTATAATCAAATGTACCCAAACTACTTCAACTAAGCTATAAATAGTTATTTTGAAAACTATTTTCCTTGCCTGTTAAAAGTAAATAAAGTAACTTATGATTTCTATACATTTACAGTATGCTCTTTGTATTGGTTAGAAATTTGACTGTGAGAGAAGTTGGTGTAAATAAATAATTTGCTTGAAATACCTGAAGAGATTAGGAGAGGCTTCTGTGGTGGGTTTCCCAAATTTATTGATATTTTACAAATCAAGAAGGCAGAGGGCTCAAATTTTATATTTGAATTTGTTTTTATATATAAGTTGTGTTTCTAATTGTTTGGAAACTGTAGATATTATTATTAAAGTTCTATAATCTATAAGGGAGAATTGAGAGTCCGTAAGCGTTGCATAGCACAGAGAAGTGAACATTGGAGTATTTTTAAGCATATCTTTTTGAAATTAAGTAAGAAATACTTAGATAATATTAAATTTCAAATTATAAATTACATTCTGATGTCAGATTTATTGATATACACTGATAATAAAGTTGAGTTAAATTTTGAATGTAACTGTAAAAATTTGGGACATGTACTTTGACTCTACTGTATAGAGTTAAGTATTCTGGAATGTGTTAAGATCTGATTTTTTTTTGCCCTTTGTTAATCATTATTGTTTTATTATCCATAATTTAAAACCTCAGCTGGCCTGGGATTGTTTCCGATTGTGTTTTTTAAATGTATGTAATTGTTATAAAATATCTGTTTTTATATCAACACACATCTTATTTTATGGTCATGCAAACTTCAAGTTAACTTAATGATTTGGAACTACATGGGACCTATTTGTCCATCCCTTCTGTTCCATCCTCTAAACTAAATTAAAATAATTTTTAAATATCCTAAATCCAGCCCTTATCATTCATATACTTATCAAGCTTTTTCTTAAACTCACTTAAATTTACAGCCTCTACAACATCTGAAGGCAACCCATTCCAAAGGCCAACCACCTTGTTAGAAAAATGAAACTTTGCTGAAGATGACTCCTACCTTGCCAAAATTTATATTTGTGTTCCCTAATCTTACTATTCTCACTGTTAAATATGAAAAAAACATGATGCATCAACACTATCAATTCCTTTACAACCTTAAACACCTCAGTCAGATCTCTCCTAACTCTTCTTTTTTCAAGAGAAAACAATTTGAGAGATTGCAGTATCTCCTTGTGTGATTAACCGCTCCATTCCAGGCACCATTTTAATTACCCTTCTCTAAACTCTTTCCAACAATTCAATATCTTTCCTAAGGTAAGGAGCCCAAGACTGAACACAATATTCGAAATGTGGCCTGACCAGTGATCTGTACAATGAAAGTATAACCTCTTTAGACTTGCATTCAATATTTTTTTAGATACAACCTGAAATCCTATTTGCTCTACCACTAGCAACAGCACACTGCTTGGATGGCTTTAGAGACTGATTGACCATTACACCAAGATCCGTTTCCTTCATAACACTATTAAGGTTATTCCCATCCAAATTATACTTATAATTCAAATTATGATACCCCACGTTATTATGATTAAAACTCATCTGCCATTTATTTGCCCAACTTACTAAATGATCCAAATCCCTTTGTAAATCAGCAACATCCTCTTCACAGGTAGCAACACCGAAGATTTTAATATCATCTGCAAATTTATTGACTACTGCCTCATCTATGTCATTGATGTAAATTAAAATGAGCAAAGGTCCCAAGACTGAGCCTTGAAGTACCCCACTTGTGACATTAATCTGGTTTGACTGAGCTCCATTTGTAACTCACTTAAACATTGTTCAAAATAAACATAACTAGTTATATATAGTTTGTAATATTAATCACACACTGATAATAATTGATAATTTTGTTGTAGTGTATAATGTTTCAGAAATAATGCCTATAATCTTACATTCTGCTGATGAAAATTTCAAATACATTTTTAGTGTTTCCTAACTTTTTAGTATGTTGAGAACAATTTAACATTAAACTAGAAACTTTGTATATTGTTATATCAGATGTGTGATCATAATGGGGGGGGGGTCTATTAATCAACTAAATACTGAAATGAAAAGTGAAATAGTCTGATATTATGGGTAATTTTACTCTCATTTTTATCTGCATTAACTCAGTTTTTTATTTTATTCTTATTAGAGAAATATGGTTTCAAATGTTTGAAGATTGTGGACATTCCCAGCCTTTTAAAAAGATGCTTTCATATGGAACTCTTGCAGAAAAGCCACATGGCTACATTGCAAGACAGTAGTATCCTGAATGAAAATTGGCTGAGAAAGGTTTGGTTATTTGTGAATGATAATTTTCATGATGAACTATCAATGCTGATGGACATTCCACTGGTACCTGAAAAAATACAAGGTTGCATCAGGTTACATCCACTTGAAAGACCATTTGTTGTAAGAACTGTGCAGAACTTGGGGTCTCTTCCAGCAGCTGTTTCTTCAGCTGTAGAAAAACTGGGAGTTGTGGTGCTTCCTAGCATTCCTGATTACCTTTCAAGTGTTGTTGGTAAATTTATCCAATATCCAACTGTTGAAGGTGTTCTAAAAGCCATGTGTCAAAATCCTCAGGTTCTACAGTTTAATAATTCAGCCAGTACCGAGGAAAAAGATTGCCTTGTTACATTTCTAGGAAAAAGAGAAGCATTCTCAGCCACAAAACATGTCTGTAAAACTTTGAAAGCACTAACCCTCTTTCCAAATACTGAAGGTATTTATGTAAGTATCAATCATGAGAACCAAATTGCCCCTGATGGAGGATTTCCTGTCCAATTTCCTCGACCCTTGATATCCAGTAATATGGAAACAAGGACACAGTTAGTAAAATGTTTAGGTGGTAAGCAAGGAAAAATGGAAGAAACAGTATTGTGGGTGTTAGAGGAACATTTTAGATATACTGAAATGGAAATTGTGAACTTCATGGAGTTTGTTCTGAAAAACTGGGAAAGGTTTTTCCAGGACAAAAGAATTGTTATCCTTGCAGAAAGAGTCAGTTTTGTTTCTAACAAAAGTGGCTGCTTGAAACAACCAAATGAGCTGTTTGATCCTCATTCTGGAGACCTGAGAGACCTGTATGAGTTTCAAGATAAATTTCCAAATGGAATCTTTGAACATAAAGATTTTCATGCAGGCCTCAGAAAACTTGGATTAAAAACAGTAGATGATTTGCTCCTTCAGGATATTTGTGACATTGCTCATTGTATTGATGAGAGAGTACAGAACTGTAATGAAACATTAGGAAAGGCAACAAAACTTTTTAGTTTTTTAATGGAAAGATCTGAAATCTGTAATATTTCATCAGAAGAAAGCTTCTACCAATACAGATGTTGGCCAGTTTTGAGAAAGAAGCCAGATAACTACCCGTGTAATTTAACATTCTACGGGGAAGAAGATAATTGTCCTAAGATTGAGAAACCTGCAGAGCTCTCTAGCTATGAATTTTATTTTATTTCAGGTTCTGTACAACCAGTTACAATATCACCAGTTCCTCAACAGTTTTGGAAGTACCACTATATGCAACCTTCACTTGATGCAGTAATATTCCATCTGCAAAATGTCATCCAATGTTATACAACAAAAGAACATCATGTTTACCTGAACATTCTAACAGAAATATACCAGTATCTATTGGAACACAAGGAACAGTTAAATAGCACTCATCGTGCAAGGTTGAAAGGTTTAAAATGCATATGGACTCGTTCAGCAAATTCATTTCAGTATCCTTACCAAGTGTGGCTAAAAACAATCAGAGAGGATGTTGAACTCTACCCTTACCGATCTCCTTTACCTGTTGATTTTCAGGGCATGTCTGCTTTGTTTAGAGAACTGGGTTGTCCTGAGCAGCAGAATGTAGACATGTTTTTAAATGTTTTAAGGGAAATCAGAGATAAATACAAAATTCTGGAAACAAATAATGTATCCATCAAAGAGGCACAGGGAGATATTCAGCTAGCTGTTCAATTATTGAATAGGGTTGAACCATGTTATATTAGTAATACTGAGAGTCTTATTCCAGTTGCAGCTACCGATGATTCTCAAATTAATTTTAAGCCTATTGTTCAATGTGTGTATTATACACAAGAAGAGCTGAGAGATTTTGACGAGCAGGACCTAGAAGATGAGGAACTATTCTACACTCATCCAGAAATACCTATCTCAACTGCTAAAAAGTTAGGTATATCTTCCCTGACGAATCATTTTCTCAATGAAACTGAAGAAATAAACTTGCATTATGGACAGTCTGAACCCCTGACAGTTAGGCTTCATAACCTGTTAAGAGAATACACTGATGGACTATCAGTTCCAAAGGAACTTATACAAAATGCTGATGATGCAGGAGCCACTGAAGTGAAGTTTATGTATGATGAGAGAGAAAACCTGGATGCAAGATTGTTACTTTTTGATAAAGAAATGTCATCATGTCAAGGTCCTGCTCTCTGGGTTTACAATAATGCATTGTTTACAAAACAAGATTTTCTAAATATTTCGCAGCTAGGTAAAGGTGGAAAAGAGAATGAAATGAATAAAATTGGACAGTTTGGCCTTGGTTTTAATGCTGTTTACCATTTAACTGAGGTTCCAAGTTTTATGAGTGGACACACTATTGTTATTTTTGATCCACATCAAAAGTACCTGGGAAAACGACCAGGACTAAAAGCTGATCTAAAACTTTTAAAAAACAAATTGATGCTAAAAAAACTGAATGGGCAGTTTAAACCCTTTGAAGGTATTTTTGGATGTAAGATGGTCAAAGAAGATAACATTTATTTTGATGGAACACTCTTTCGTCTTCCATTAAGATCTTCAGTACAAGCTGAAAATAGTGAAATAAGCAAAAAAGTTTATTCTTCTAAAGAGATGAATGAATTTCTCCAAATTCTCATGAAACAAGCTGGCAACCTGCTTTTGTTTACACAAAATGTAAAAACTATTGAGTTGTATCATTTACCAGCACAGGTTGATGGCCCTCATGAAGCAAAACTTATTTTAAGAGTTCAAAAGAAATGTGAAATACTTGCCAACCCACACACAGTCTTAGTTAAATCTCCTGTGTCTTATTTTGCAAGTAAGAGAGGAGTGGAAGACCAGGAAAATATAGCAAGTTTATGTGAAAAAATCCAAATAACTGTTAATGTTGAAGATCATCCAAGCCAGTTGTGCAGTGTACAAAGCAGTGACTTATCATGGCTGGTGAGTTGGTCCTCACACAGATCTACAGAGAAAGGAGTTTTACTGAATTCAAGAGAGACAGGTGATGGAGTGTTACCTATTGCTGCTGTAGCTGTTCCCTTTCAAGGAAATCTGAAGTTGATATCCCTCTCAGATGTTCCTTTTGGGTTTTACACAAGTGGACATTTGTTTTGCTTCTTGCCATTGCCTATTGAAACTGGACTACCTGTTCACATCAATGGGTTCTTTGCAGTGACATCAGACAGGAGACAACTTGTTTTTGATACATGTGATGACAAAACTAGAAAAAATGCAGTTTGGAATCAATTTATGTTTGCTGGTCCTGTTAAGCATGCATACATTAGTCTTTTAGAAGAAATGAAACAGTTTCATTTTAGTGAAAATAGCATGTATTATGATTTGTGGCCAGAGATTTCTGGACAATTAACTGAACCTTTGATCACTAGTTTCTATAAGTCTGTCGTACATGATGACTTGAAATTGTTTTATGATAACTGCTGCTGGTCATCATTCCAATGCATTCGATTATTGAATCTTCAAATGTATAATGATGTTGGAAATATTGGCATTGAGACATTAAAAGTTATTTGGAATGATCCAACTGAGTTGGTTATTCACTTACCTTTAAAACTGAGGCAGGTCCTTCAAACTCTAAAGTTTGGAGAAGAACTGGAAGCAAGAACTGTGTCAAAACCAGACTTTTACAGGTTGTTATTTTCTTTCCTGAAATATAAAGAAATGGAAGAGAAAGTAAGAGATAGACTTCTCATATATGCCATCAACCATGAATCATCAGGCTTAGGTAACATTTTAAAAACAAATCCGTGTGTCCCAACTATTCCAAATGGTAAGTTGAAACAACCAAAATACCTTATTCACCCTAAAAGTAAAGTTTCAAAGCTGTTCTTAGAAAATGAAGAATGTTTTCCCAAAGGAAGCAAATGCCAGGATGACCACAATTTTCAGCAAGAAGAAGTTCTTGATATTCTTGTAAAGCTAGGAATGGCAAGAGATGAGCTCTCATGGGAGGCTATACTAGAAAGATGCATACGTGTTGAAAACCTTGCTTGTTACAACTCTGAAATGGCAATATCACTTTGTCAGAAAACCTTAAGTTTTATCACCAAGTATAAGAGAGATTATGAACATTGTCCTGAGAAGTTGAAAAAGAAGATCCAAACACTTAAAATCTTTCCTGTTCTTGATAAACCAAAAAGTTGGCCTTATTCATGGTTTGGAGAATCTGCAATATCATTTGTCAGTGCAAAGGATGTATGGTTTTCAGAATGCTCAAGTTTTATTGGTTGTTGTGAATTTGTTTTGGACAACAAATGTTTCTCATTGGATTTGAGAGATGTACTGACTTGGCTTGGTGTAAGAGAAAAAAAAGATATCCCAGTTTACACAGTGTGTCAACAGTTAATAAAGATAAGTGAACATCATGGAGTTTCTCACTGTGAACAAATCCTACACAGCATTTACATGTTTTTAAATAATGCTTTAGATAAAAAGATGCCACACTGTTCTATCAGGAAATACTTTGTTGATAGAGATATTATATATATGGATGGCCAACTAGTCAAAGCTTCCACGGTTGCTTTTGAATTCAACAAGAATGTTGAACCTTACATCTTTTCAGCAGAACGCTTACCAGTATTGAGAAAGTTCAAGATATTTTTTGCTGAAATTGGGGTAAAAGAAGATTTTGATATGCAAGACATTGTTAAGGTTTTAGAGTTGATTAAACATGACAAACAAAATATTCATTTGGCTTCTTCAGACATAGAACATATCATTATTTTGACCACACATTTTGCAAAGTGTCTGCCAGATCATGAGAGTGAAAAAATTCTTGAAACTTTGCATTTACCAAACTCAGCAGGATATCTTACGCCTATAGAAAATTTGTGTAGGGATGATTGTGATTGGCTCATGGACAAAAGTAATTTAAACACTCTTCATCCAAAATTTTCAATTGAGATTGCCAAAAAACTTGGCATTAAGTCAATGAGAGAACAAGATCTGAAAAAACACTTACATTTCTTACCATTTGGACAGCATGAAGAACTTACCACTCGTCTGAGGAACATTTTGTCTGGATATCCTAGTGATTCTTCATTGATGAAAGAAATTGTTCAAAATGCAGATGATGCTGGGGCCAACCACATTATGTTCATCAAGGATTTCAGGTCACATCCATCGGAGAAAATGCCAGATGATTTATGGAAATCAAATCAAGGACCAGCACTGTGTGTGTACAGTGATGCTGGATTTTCTTCACGTGACTTGGAAGGAATACAAAATATTGGCATTGGAAGCAAATCCAATGATCTTCTTAAAGTAGGAAAATTTGGTGTTGGTTTTAATGCAGTATACCATATTACAGACATTCCTTCATTCTTGACTGTTAGTCCAGAAGTGGAAGAAACTCTTTGTCTATTTGATCCCAACTGTAAATATTTCTCCATGTCTTATAAACACTCGCCAGGTGTTAGCCTTGTAAAATTGTCATCTTTACGGGAAAAGTACTGTGATTTGTTTTCAGCCTACTTGGAAAAAACTCTTGACCTAAAAGGCAATGGAACTTTATTTAGATTCCCTCTTCGAACAGATGAAATGGCAAATGTATCGAATATTTCACAAAATGTGGTAACTACAGAATATGTTGAAAATTTACTGAAAACATTTCATTGTCAAGTATTTGAAATTCTTTTGTTCTTGCACAATATAAAAGAAATTTCTGTAGTAAGTGTTGAGGAAGATGGAAAGCTCAAAATTGATTACTGTGCAAAGGTGAATATGAGTGGCAGTAATCAGAAAAAGCAGTATGAGTATACAGAACATATGAAAAATGAAACTGAAAAAATTAACAGAGGTAATCAGTTTATGGATGTGGATACTATTACTATGAAAAGTATATGTTACACAAAAGAGATAAGTGACTCAAAGAGAAAAGAAATCACATATTTAGTTTGTGAACAGCTTGGATTTTCTAGTAATAAAAAAATCTCAGAAGAACTAAAAGAAAAGTGGAAAAAAAAACAGATCCCAATGCTACCCAGGGGAGGTGTAGCTTTGGAATTGTGCCATACTGGATTTGAAATTTCAAAGAAAAAGGTTTACTGTATTCTTCCACTTGCTACTGAAACTAATCTACCTGTCCACGTTAATGGAACATTTTTCTTGGAATACGAAACGAGGCACAGCTTGTGGACAGAAAATGATTTCAAAAAAAGGTGGAATGAACACTTGATTAAAGCTCTTATTGTTCCATGCTACTTAAGTGCTCTATGTGAATTGACCATATACTGTCCAGTCAAATTTAAAATTGAGAATTATTCTTCCCTGTTTCCTAAACAAAATAATTTGGATGGTTACTGGGAAATATTGTTCGTGACCTTTTACGAGGATCTGATAGCTACACGACCCCCCTTGTTTCCAACACATTCTGTTGATGTACAAAGAAACAACCAGTTGGATATAGAATGGGTACCTGCACAAGTTTTGGATGGATTTCCTGGTTTTTTTTATAAGAAAGACTGTTGTTTAGATATGACTAAAAAAGAGATAGATGATAAGCCAAAAAAATATAAGAGTGTTTTGATTAAGCTTGGAATGAAACTCATATGTTGTCATTTCTTCTACATTTATGAGATCTTGAAGGAACATCAACCTGAAAATGAACCACCAGTTGTTCGGAAAATTAGTCCAAAAGAAGTGATCACCTTTTTAAAATCATTTAAAAACAATGGGTGTTTGAATGGCTGCAGGATTGGGACACTTCCTCAGCAAGTGGAAGCTACTCCATTTGAAACTGTTGAGAATGTCAAGATGGTAGCTGAGTACTGTATAAAAGTAAAAGACTTTTCCCAAACACTTGAAGGTTGTCCACTCTTAGTGACACAATCTGGTGAGCTGAGAGAGTTTAGTGAATTAAACCCTATTATTGTTTCTTGTTATGGGGAGTTATTAGAAGAGCATGCAGACAAGATATTACATACAAAACTTAATTGTTTCTTGAACATCATTAATGAGACTAAATGTCTCCAACATCTTGATATTTGTACCTTTTCAAAATTGTTACAGAGTACAGTGGGTCTTAAGGAGCATGGACAAGGAAATACTACTAAACTGACACCAAGTTTTGAAAAATGGATTAAAAGGTTTTGGAAATACCTTGATGATGAAGTGTCTCGTGCAAAAAAAAGCCAAAGTGATACAGAAAAGCAAAAATTATGTCTTGAAAAAAAACTTCAAAACATTTGTCAGCTATTTGAAAATTGGTCTCTGATTCCAGCAGTTAGATCAAGGAAAAAACATATTGGTTCAGTTGTTACTAAGGATGATGAAAACATTTTAATTCCTTTCAAATATGCCCAAAACATCCTGTTTCATAATGAGGAATCAAAGAGAGATCAGACTGTGCAAAGCACACTGATAAGTGAATTTTCTGTTCCCATTCTGAACAATCGTTTGGCATCATTAAAAAAAGGAAACACTTTTTTAAGACTCTTTGCGGATATTGATGATCCAGTCTCTATCTTGAAAGCTCTTGATTCATATATTCAGGATATGTCCCTGAAATACAGCTTTGAAACATCACGTGAAAAAATCTTAGAATATTTTTCTCATAATTTGGAAACCCTTGAAAATTGTGGAAATGTAGAGGTTAAGAGTATGTTAAAACGATTACCATTATATCTGACAATTAGTGGCTCCATTGTTGCTCTGTCTGAATTTCCAAATGTTTTTTACTTGGAAGCAAGCAGTTTCATAACAATAGGGGGATGTGATTCAGTTTTTCAGAAGTTGTGTTTTATTGTACTAAAAGAAGAACAAAGTTTTAGTAATCTTTTGAAGTATCTACAAATATCTTCATTGTCTCTTTTTGAGTTGTATGTCAAGTATGTGTTGCCCTCATTTGGTTTAGTGACTGAAAAGGAAAGGATATATCACCTGAAGATAGTTAAAGATATGTTATTGAAACTGACAAAAACTGAAAAAGACATAATGTTATCTGTGCTAAAAGGACTCCAGTTTTTGAAAAAAAGTGACCAATTGTTATACAGAGCATGCAACTTTTTTGATCCGAGAAACAAGTTGCTTGCATTAATGCGTCCTGAAGCTACTGTTATTCCTGGACCCTTTGGTGAGGATGAGTGGCTAGACTTTCTGTGTAAATTTGGTTTGGTAAAAGAAGTGACAGAAGACCTGTTTGTAGCATTTGCCACAGAAATTGAGAAGGAAGGACTGCATAACAGTTCTGTAGTTTTGACAGAGAAGTCAGAAACCTTATACCAACACATGAGAAATATTAGTCCAGATAAACTAAGTAATTTGTGTGAACTTGTCAAAAATATAAGATTTATAAGTCCACATCATCTGAATGAAAGAGGATATTACAATCTTATACATAAACAATATGAGAGTGAAACTCAGTTTGTTTCATTAGAACATGCATGTTCACAAACTTACTTTAAAATTGCATGGACTACAACCAATCTTGTAAAAGGTTTGTTTGAGTGTAAATCACAGCCTGTATTTCATTTAGTGCAGAAAAAACCTACAAAAGAACAAGTAATTAAACACATAATAAATGTCTGTCAAAGTTTACAAAAAACAGTTAAAATTTTTCTTTCAGAAAATGAAAGTAAAGAAGTACTTGAAGGTGTTATGGAGGAACTATACTCATATCTACAAGACTCAGATCTAACTGAAGAGGATGTTTCTTCACTTAACAACTGCCCTCTAATATATTTGGAAGAGCATCAAGAAATGGTCCCGTCAACTAGCATTGTTCTGGAAATAACATCAGAATACACAATTTTAGGGTTTGTGTATAAAGCTCCAGCAGTATATGGTAAATTTTTTCCACTTTTCAAGCAGCTTGGAGCATTAGAGACACCCACAGCCACTTTATATGCATCAGTTTTGAAAAAGCTTTTCAAGCTGTCAGCACAAGAAGATGCTTCAAATATTGAAATGCAGAAATTTATTTTGGAAACAGCAAAACGGGCCATGTGGAATTTTTTCAGTTTGATAAAGGGTAACACGCACATAGTATCAAATATTTTGTATCTATTGAACAGTGAAAAGACTCTTTCCAACAGTAGGGACCTTGTCTTTTCTGACAATGAGGTTACACGAAAAAGAGTTAAGTCTCTTGCCCTCAGTTTCTTCATTGGATTTCAGGAGATTGAACTGAGTGTTGTGGATCCATTAGCTACCATATCTCTGTTACCAGAAGATTTTCGGCCTGCCATTCTCAGTAAACTGGTGAGAGAAACTTTAACAGATGAAAGTAAAGCTGCAGAGAACATTGGGGAACTCTCTAAAGAATTAGAAGCAAAGATAAAAAATCAATTTTTTCTTGCTAATTTTATTCGATTAGCTGTTCATGAAAAATCACAATCAAACTCTACACTAAAAGAAGAAGATGTTAAAGATCTTGAAGACAGACTGTTATCCTTACAGATTAAACAGGTGAAAAATTTGGAAACTCAGTTTTCCTTTCATGGAAAATGTGTTCCAGGCAGTGTAGCAAGGAAATCAAGTTTTGTGGAAATTAGACAAGAGCTTGGACATTATTTTGCTTGTGTTTATGTGGAAGAATTTGTGACAAAAAACAAGCAGATAACTGAAGCGATGATTACTGCCATTGACATCATGACAAATAAGATTCTTGGATCATCATTGCGTTATCTACATTATTTATTAGAAGAGCAGAAAGAGGAGTTGGATAAGCTGTTTGATGACTTCAGTATTGCATCTTCTAATTTCTTTCCACAGCAACAAGTTTTAGGGAAACATTGTCTTGGAAAACTTGTACCTAAAGAATTGCATAGTTCCCTTGATAACAGTTTCTACAACTTTTGTGTAGGACAGTATGTGGTGTATGAGTCTTTTGATCCATTGGTTAAGGGGTATTTAGAAGATTCACCAGTTTATTTATTTTGTAGAATTAAAAAGAAGATTTCTTCTGACCTTCATAATCTTTCAACAATGTACTTGATTGATTTAGGAAATGAAGAGGCAACAGTGTCTGTTAGTAGGCTTTTCAAACTTCAGGAAAATGGTCTAGAATCTAGTGAAACATCATATGATCTAAATTTTAGTGAAATTCAAAGAACAATCTGGAATCTACCACTTGATGAGGAGGACAAATTGTATACAATAAAGAGACAGATAACACATTGTTATTCCCTGAACCCTTCAGAAGAAATGTGTGAAAAATTCAAAGCAAGTATAAACAACTTTACAGAGTATTCAAGCAACATGCAAGAGTTCTTAAGGGAAGAGACCATTTTTTGCAATATTATAATAGGTGTGCAAAAAAGATATACTTACTACAACACCCATCACAGAAGGTCTTTCAATGCCAATCATTGTATTTATACACCTTGTCCAGATCCCAAAGAAGCTGACCGGTGGTTGAACCAAGCTAAAAAAGATCTGGATGCTGCTTATGCTTCTCTACAAAATCCTTGTTATCAAGCTTTCAACTGGATATGTTTTAAGTGTCAGCAAGTGAGTTATGAAATTTTACTTATTAAATCACACTAAAGGTTTGATTTTTTGTCAAAAATATTTGAAAATTTTTGTTGCTCAGGTTATAAATTAAGGAACCTTCCTACTAAAATGAAACAAACAGTACTGAAATGGATGTAATTTCTTTATTTGTTTTTACAGGTCCTTCTCTAAATATTTTGGCTTGATGCTGATCTGTTAATTGAATAAATTTGATGCAGTATTGATGCAAAAAATGATTTTAAAAGGCATGTTAACATTAGAAGAAAAGTTTCAACAGATTGTAAACGTTTTAATTTATAAGCAGAAATTTAGCACTTGTGAATCCATATGAAAAAAAAATGGAAGGTGAAGCTATTGAAAGCTAGAAACTGTGAGTACATATAAACTAGGGATGCATGGGTAGTAAAATTTGGCCAAATACTGGGGCCGGGTGTTAACTGGGACCGGGTTCTCCCCTTGCCCCCCCCCAGAACAACAACAACATACACAAAAATTGGCATTTATTACATCTAACCGGATAATCAGCAATAGAACATTCCAGTTTTACTTTCATCTTTCAAAATTAACTGACAAAAATGTGCACACCAGTTTGCAGAATGCCTGTATTTTTGGAATTTGTTTAAACTGCACTTGAAGAACAGTAGCATTTCAGCATTTTTGGGTAAAAGCCTTGACCTTTCATATGTGATAATGTTGCCAGTGGTGCTAAAAGATATTGGACACATTTCACCTACTCTTTCTTTGTCCTTATCAACTACTGCAAGGACATGACCTCACTGTATTTGCTTTCAGAATTATTGATATATTTCAATATTCAAGTCTGATCACTCATTCACCATGTTCCCACAACTGGTGTTGGGTCTGTAGAGTCTAATGGTTGAGTGGTGGTTTCATAAGTATCATTAACTTTGTGCACATTGCAGTACTTTCCTCCCATTACTGGCAGAGACATTTAATATCTGACAGTTGAGAATATGCACATTGATACTTTTTGTATGTTCCTTGCTCTCACAGCTGGTATTTACTCATAGAGACTGATGGTCAAGGGGATGAGCACAGTTGGTACAGTTTGAAAGTGCCCCAACCTTACTACACATTGGCATTCTGATGGCTTGTGTGCAACCTCTTGGATGGTCATGTACCTATTCCACCCATTCTCGCAACACATTTAGGTTTCTTGTCTCTTCTCTGGCAAAGAGTATACTGTGATTGAGATGAGATGCAATCTTCCACTGGTGTGCCCCTATGTAGCCCCTGCCATAAGGTGTCAAACCCCATGGACTTTCTTTCGGCTCATCTAGTAATTTCTGCACCATTTACCATCTCAACATAGGATTTTAGCTACTCTCTGCATGTAGATGAGTTATTGTATTGGAAGTTAACGTTTTTCTTACCTGAAAATGTATTTCTGATAGATACGTCCATGCACATTCCCACTCTTCCTTCCTACTTCCCATTGCATTTTGCTTGTTTGTCTTTCATAGAACAAGGACTTGTGCAAGAAGATGTGTCACATTCCTATCAGTGGAGGGCTTTGCTTCATGATTCCTCAACATTGCACGTTTGTGCAAATTCACATGCTTAACATGAATTTTAGGTGATAGTTTCATCAGGCTGGTGAAATACAAGTCTCCAAGGCAGAATAATGCATTCTTAATAGGAAAATAGTTAATCTGTATACTGGGGGGAGTGTCTATCAGAAATAGATTTTCAGGTAAGGGAAGTGTTAATATTAGCACAAACTTCCACTTTCAATAGAACAGAGAGTCACAAGCATAGGACTAGCTTCAGCAGTGAGGTTTCAGTAGAACGGAGACTAACTAGCTAGAATTAACTTCAATAGTGAAGTTTTAGTAAAATGGAGACTTACTAGTTTCAATAGAACAGAAATTCATTTGCTTTAAAACCATATTTACTATTAGGATTTCAGTAGAACTCTGGCTTGCTAGCTTTTACACTTAGTTTTAGCATTATGGAGTCAATAGAAAATAGACTTACTAGCTTCAGTATTATGGATTCATTGCAACAAAATCATTACCTTTTGAACTGTTTTCACTAGTATCTAGGGTGTTATTAGTAAAAAGACTGGATTTCAATGCTGTGAACAGAGTCTCACTAGTATCAACAGCAAGGTTGTAGTAGTGCAGAAGAAAAGTCATATTTTCTTTGGCTAATGAAAACGTGGTTTTTATTGAAAATTAACAATAGTCTGACTTTTTTTTATCATTGTTGCTGCTCTCTATCCAATGTGTATAAAACCTCACCCTTAATGTTTCAGTGTTTTTAAATTAAATTATGAACTTTAAGCTAAGTGAGTTGGGATGTCACAAATCTGAAGTGAAAGTGTTATAATAATATACTTAACAAAGGATTTAGTTTTAATATTAAGAGTTAACTAATCTGGCGTTTAACCTGTATTTGTTCTACAGGCAGCAGAAAAAGCTGTGAAAGGAATGTTGTACACAAGAGACAAGATGAAGGCTGACAATGTACAGTGTCATAGGATTCAGAATATAATCGATGTTCTAGACAATTATGATTCATCTGTACAGATAAAAAACTTGAGAGAGTCTGTTAGGTCTCTTGAAAATATAATAATTGATTACAACAGAATGAGATATCCAGATAAACTCCAATACCCTGATATTCCAAGCTCTGTATATTCCAGAACAGATGCCCAAAAGTGTTTGAGGTTAGCTAAAGAGATTGTGACTATTGCTGAACTCTTTATTACTGGAGATGAGAGAATGTAGAAGTTGGCAATTAACGGGAAGTAATTGTCATGAAATATTTTTTTTAAAACTTAAAATTTTAAACTGAAAAGTAATAATTAATTTGTGATTAATAATAAATAAAAAGCATTAGATATTTACTTAGGATGACAGTTTGAAGAGTTTAGTAGAAAATAAATATGTTATTACATTAAATTTTGTTTTCACCTTTCAACTGCTAGTACAAAGCAAAAAAATAAATTTAAGCATGGTAACATTGGAAAAAAGTAAAGGATACACAGGCAGTAGTTACATCGGGAAAATTCTTTTTATAAAAGATACTAAGTTAATAGGATATTATAAAAATTATATATAAAGGCAAGAGCCCTTTGAGAAAAATTACATTTGTAATAAATTTAAAATACTGAACAAAACCTTTAAGACAATTCATAAAAAAGGTATTGTTTCATACTTCCAAAGATGTACCCTTTAAACACAGTGTCACTTGAATATAACATAATCCTTCACGAAACACACAAAAGGAGAATTTTTAAAGAACCCTAGCTAAAACATATTAAACAATCAAAATACCAAAATTATAGTTCACAAAATATGATAGGAGTTGTGAAATGAAGATTGAACAAGCAAGTTTCACTTGAGAGTTGACTGTATCATTAGTTTTGCAGTTTCTGTTATTTGTGAAGTTGGTTTACCAGTGAGGTATCAAGAATAGTGGATATAGATGTTAAATAGTGAAAATGTGTGTCTGAATGTTTATTAGTTGCAGATTTATTTTATATTATCTGTAAGATCTCAGCAGTTTTTCTTTTGTTTATCTAAGATACAAATTTTCAGATGGTAACATTATGTCCAGAAAATGTAATGTTGAAGGATATTTTTTTTATCATGCTCTCTAGAAATTTCATGAATGTCTAGGCCTCATGTATTTAGCTACATTGTTAGTATCACAATTTCTGTTGAAATGTTATCTTTGAAATTGGCTTACCATCAAGTCATCAAGAATAATGCAGAACCACACTGGAGAGTAGTAAGAGAATCCTTATAATGAGATGACTGCTAGAAATTTGTATATATTTGACATAAATAGTGTGTATTATGTTGTGAGTTAAATAGGTCCATGACAGAAACAGCATGTAATGCTAAGTATTGTGCTTTATCCCCAACCACAAAGTAACAGTTGGAATAAATACATCATGGTAGTGATGGGCTATTTCACCAAATGGCAAGAAAGCAGAAACACAAGTAAGAAAACTTGTCATTGAATTTTTTTTAAGATTTGTGGTGCCTATTGATCATTGAATCAGCCTTGTGTCCAATTTTTGGGATAAAAAAAAGATAGGTGCAACAGCTATAATCTATCTTCTGATTGAATTATAGAGAGAGAGACAACCATACACTTTTAAACTAGTTAATCATTTATGTGGATGAACACCAGAAAATCTGTGGTCAACATCTTTCACTGATTCTTATTAGTTATTGACCAAAAATATTTAAAGTTATATAGGCAACACACTAGTGTCTCTGATCATGAACGTTCTGTGCTTACATTCTTTGAATATCATCTAGCAGAATATCCAGAGAAACTAAAGAACACCATTATTGTACATTGAAAAAATGCTGATATGGCTGGATTTCATGATGTTGACATGGTATGGCTATTCAATCCCCATCACAAGGGAGCCTAATTATAAAGCTAAGTAGGTGTTGGAAAAGGCTATATATGTAGTGTAAATAATATGATTTACAGAAGTACACCTACAGAAGTAGACCTAGTCCGCCTAGCCTGCTAGTAAAGTTGCG
>NW_013667082.1:31119-37844 GCF_000517525.1 Limulus polyphemus
AACCAGTTCGTGGAGTCATTAATTCTAAGAACCGGTGCGAACCGGCTGAATCCCACCACTGCATACACATTCATCATGATTAAAACGTTACAAGAATGATGAGTTTGACTAAGATCTTCGATTTCACACTGTTTTTTCTTCTGTAGTTGTAAAATAGGATACACTTGATTGGTTTAACCCTTTTTTAAATTACTTTTCATTATGAACTATAGTGTTTAAGTAAGTATCAAAATGAGAAATCTCAGCACATAGATATCGCCATTCTAAATGTGGAAAACAAAGAGAATGTTATCAGATATCATATCAATACAATGATAATAAAATCGATACATAAACAAAATATAAGAGATATTATTAACATATGCAACATCTTGTTCAGTTCAGTACATCTGCACTAATGTTTGAGATCCACTGTTTAAATTTCTCCAATTCTGTTGAAGAAACAGTGATACCTTCCTGAATTGGATATAGTTTTCCTTTTCAAAAATCCTTGAACAGTCAGATATGAATATTTAAATTATTATCGTAATATCATAGAGTGACGTAACGGTCATTCCCAATAGGATAGGCATGAGATTATTCGGGTGAAATATAAAATAATATAATTAATAAACCTCATCAACGTTATTTATTAATATAATCAGTTGTGGGATTCAAATATTTTAACAACAGGTTCTCTCACTAGCAGCATGTAGAAATATTAGATATTAAAAAAAAGGAGGGGCCAGAAAGCCCCCCACCCATCACTGAGAAAATAAAAATACGATTGTTAACAACCGGTTCGTGGAGGTCATTAAATTCTAATAACAGGTTCGCACGAACCGGTGCGAACCGGCTGAATCCCACCACTGAATATAATGAATATGACTGAAAACGAACATTACTGTGTGAAAGAAACACAAACTGCTCATCACACCTGGTAATGCACAGTTGCGTGTTCAGTGTTGCAAAGAGCACAGGCTATGGACTACCGCAGTGGAGAAATGTGATTTGGTCAGATGAACCATCCTTCAACATGTTCGCGACAAATGGTGCCAACCTTAGAACTCTACAGTCCTGAGTGCTTGGTTCCAACAGTGAAGGGTTCTGGTGTCTTTCTAATGGTGTGGGGTGCATTTTCCTGGCATGGTTTGGGTGCACTCATACCCTTAGAACGTAAGGTCGATGCCAATCATTACTTAATAATACTGAGTGATCATCTTCACCCCATGTTACAGCATTTCTGTCCTTTCAAGATGACAATGCCCCCATCCACAGAGCATGAGTAGTCGCCCAATGGTTTGAGGAGCCTGGCCTTCTCAGTCACCAGATCTGAACCCAATCAAGAACCGGAGTGACGTCTGAGACAGCACTTTCCATTTCTATCAACTAGGCGTGAGTTGATTGACTTTCTCGTGGAAGAGTGGTGTTGCATTCCTCCAGCAGAATTCCAGACACTGGTAGACTCTATGCCATGGCACATAAAGGCTGTACTGGCCACATGTTGTGGTCCAACACCCTATTAAGTGACTTTACAGTGGTGTGACAGGAACTAACTTTTTAATAGTGTGTATTGGGCTAAGGATTCTTCTACAGTAGATGTCTATGATAATAAACGAACAGCACACACACTCCACATGGTTTTTAAATAATATATATAGATATTTGAAACAAGTTAAATGTATACACAAAAATTATTTACACTTTGGAGATCGTAGTTGTATCTTATACACTATACAGTTCTCTTCTTTTCAAAAGTCCACTTAGGCCAATTTAATTGCTTTCGAATTCAGTTGACAAGCCAAACTGTTCTTCTCTATTTCTTATCGCTATAATGTCCGTGTATAGTTTACTTACATTGTCTTTTAGTTACCACATTTGTATCCTGAACTTTCAATAAACATCTGCTTTTTTTTTCATACTCCCAGTAATCGTCTGGTCTTCCTACCTCCAATAATTGCTGCTGCTGTCCAATTAGGCAGGTTCAATTGCTTTAGAACACCCTTTGATGAGACAACTTATTCTTCTTGTCTCTTTCAAAATTGTAAATCTCACTCTAACATATCAACCGTTAGGCCTTTCACTATCACGACAGTTAACTTTAAATTTAACTCTGACCAATCTTCTATTTCGGAGTGAATTTACTTTTTCTCTCAGTTTCTGCTCAT
This sequence comes from Limulus polyphemus, assembly GCF_000517525.1. Lineage (NCBI taxonomy): Eukaryota > Metazoa > Arthropoda > Merostomata > Xiphosura > Limulidae > Limulus > Limulus polyphemus. The sequence goes on from NW_013667082.1 coordinate 33,267, forward strand.
CTGGTCACTGTTATTTTATACGTCTATCACTTAAGCCTTCTAGAAATTTCCATAGCCTTGACATTAATGAATTACAGCCACAAAATAAATTAATTAATAATACTACCAACACTAAACAGTCTTTTATATCTGACATAGACCTTCTTCAAGAGAAATATTTACAATATTTTTTCACTATACACAAAGACTGTTTTCAGCTCATTCACAAAGTCTACTCATACAGTCTGCACCAACATTTGCAGTCCACTTGATGGCTTCAATGCAGAACCTGTAGTTCTGAAGGTACAACACCCACGTCATGATTCTCGCATTGTTGATTTTGCACCTCTGATTGTATGCAAGTGGTTGTTGGTCTGTTTGTGTAATGAACTCTTTCCCATATAGAAAATTCTATAACTTCTGAATGGCAAGTATGATGGCCAGACACTCGTTTACTCAATCACATAGTAGTTCTTCTCACTACTTAACAACTTTTCACTTATATATATTACCAGAAACCGTTCATGTTCTTGTAAGAGTACTTCCAAATTCCAATGTCTGAAGCATCAGCCCAGAGTCAGATTAAGGGTCTATGAGGCCTGAAGCTGATGACTTCCAGCGGGCCTAGTCACACTTGTTCATAATACAAGCAAATAAAGTGGCCATTCAACTTTAGATCTACTAAGCTGTCATCAGATTAATATTATTTCAGAAAATGGCAATAATTATTAAAGACAAAGTTTGTTTGTAGTTAAGCACAAAGCTGCACAATGGGTTATCTGTGCTCTGCCCAGAATATAACTGAGGGGCTATTAACAACAACTAACTTAATACATTTGTACAGAAGACAAAACTGGAAATCAATTTCAAGTTTTCATCTCAGTCTAGTGCGGATATAGAATTCTTTGAAGGGCTGGGTTCAGACTTAGAAAGGGATACACATATAAGAACAATAACAAATTTGTGATTTTAAAATGTATATTTGTGACTTAACAATCTGAAATGAATGCAGAAGTGTGTGAGAGGAAATTCGCAGGTTCGATTAATTGTCAACATTGAAAATATAGGTTTTCATAATATACTTGTTTTAAATTTCTGCTTATTATTCTACAAAATGCTTTAATTTTTTAGGGTTGTGCTTGGATATTCTTATGTATTAGGGCAATTTAATGTGTTCATAAGGATAATTTCGAAACATTGTTCATTGGTATTTTGATATCAAGACACACGGTAGTTGCCCGGCATTGAGCATGCAACTTAAAGGAATGAAATCAAAATTGACAGCCAAACTGTAAGCCACAGTTATAGCATTTATAAGAATTTTACAGCCAATATTCATTCATGAGCTAGCTTGGCCGTGTATTTTGCTTTACCCATAATCATGCCCTAAGTTGAACAAAATACTTGGACTAGCTAACTAATGAGTGAATATTTGCTGTAAAATTCTTATCAGTGCTATAAGTGTATTTACCAGGTGCAGCCAAAAAAGGATTCGGCCTGAAACTTAAATGAATGAAATCAAAATTGGCAGACAAACTATTCCAATACGGGCTCGGTCCCAGGGACTGACCACATGAACATTTTTTACTTTTACGTAGTTTTAATACTATAGCTTTTAATGCACTAAGTGTATCTTCACAAAATTTGCAGATTTTTATTAAACATTTTAAGTCATTTGTATGCAAAAAACATTTTTAATGAAGTATTTTTACTGAAGATTTGTCCATGAATATATAGTGTTTTTTTTTATGTTTTCTCTACCATAACTGTATACAAGATTGGTCAAATTGACCGAATTAAATCTAAATTCCCCCTTTTTTTTCTTTCTAGAATGGCTTCCAATTGTAACATGAAACTACATTTGTTTATCCTAAGTAGTGTTGATCTTTCAAAATTATTAATCTCTAACACATCAACCATTAGGCCATTCACTCCCACAATGGTTAACTTTACGTTTAACTTTTCTCTGACCTATCTTTAGCATGACTTTACTTTCTCTGTTTCCTCTCGTCTGGTCACCATTATTTATACGTATATCACTTAGGCCTTCTAGAAATTTCCATAGCCTCGGCATCAGTGAATTACAAACACAAAATAATTGATAATACTATCTACACTAAATAGTCTTTTATATCTGGCATGGTGTTACCTTTTTTCTTTGCCAGTACCTGTATTTTCACCAATTTTTAATTTTCAGTGACATGAAAAACTTTAGTGGGGTGAACCTTAAATTTATAGCGAAAATATATGATTATGTAGAGTTTGAAATGGTCAGGAAATGTAATTAAATATATAACTAATGAATTATTGTTTCAAACCTAGTCATGTTTAGAGAGACTGATAGATGTATGCATCATTGTCTCTGACATCATGGTAGCCTAGCAGTGTGCCCTCTCTGATAACATCATTATCTCTACCCCTCTCTCCCCCATATTGCATGATGTCGACTTATATGTAGCGCTCTCTGGCGGTAAGGCACGCTTGTGTGTATGGATAGAGAAAGAGAGAAACACATGATAAGCCGAACCATGTAGTATTGTGTTTCAGTTTTGTCATGTAGGTGAAAGATTATATGGATAAAAATCAGGTTTTTATATCTGTGGCGGGCAGAGCAGAGATAGCATACTGTGTAGCGTTGTATTTATGAATAAATAAATAAACCCACCTTTACAAAATGAATAAATAGAGTTATACGAAACCGTAAGGTTCACAAAATATATTGATCTGACCAAAACGCTAAAAATGTGTAAATAGATCAAAGTTAAACTAGACAATGTTTAAAAGGCATGTAATGTTTTATAACTTTGTTTTTAGATAACTAATTTAATACATTCTGTTAATTTTTCCCAGTCTTTGTACAGATGTGCTGCACAGTTATGACATTCACTTTATCTGTATGTCGAAAGATTATAAACTTCTGCTAATTCTTTTGGCTAGATAAATGTTACATGTGGCATTGGCTAGAAGCTTCTATCATTTTCTCCCTGTTTCTGTGGGGGCACAATGGCAACGCGAAGAGAAAGAGATAGGTAGCATTAGACCCCTCCCCTGACATTTGTCTGTTTTTCCCTCCAGCCTCTAAAAGTTTTGCCAAGGAAGTTTGATAAAAGCTACATCTCCCAGAATATAATGTCTCCAGTTATTGGGCAATACTACACAAGAAACAAACATTCAACAAAACATTATACAATACTTGGTTAGAAATTTTCCAAACTAGTCAATCAAGGTGAAGCAAGAGCACCCGACTCTAGTGAGAAAATTATATCTGAACCGGGAATCGCGACTGTCGATAAAGAAGGTGCCTATAATATTTAACGATTCTGTTTTATAACTTATTAATGCATTTCTTTATTTCATATATCCGTGTTATGGGAACTTATTCATCTTAAGGGGAGATACAGGTACTTGAACAAAGTAATAGGAATATTCTCCCTTATATTTGGAAGAGTAGATTAAAGTGGGACTGTGGTGTACCGCAATGAAGTACTTTGATTAAAAAGTTATATATTGTTACGACAGTGGGGGTCACGTGACGAGTATTCTAGAAGATTCGCTAGTGTGTTACGACAGCGGGGTCACGTGACGAATATTCTAGAAGATTCGCTAGTGTGTTGCGACAGCGTTGCGTCAACTGACGCTGGTAGCACGTGTTGAGAGTCTTAGAAGTTTCTAGAACAGGCAGTATTATCGTATATAAGTGCGCTAGACACTTGTTTCTTTTCTTTTTCCTCCAACAACTGCTGTAATCTTTCTTCTTGTTTATTTTGCTGTTCGAGCTGCCACTGTTGCAGGTTTTCTTGCAGTTGCTGTGGTCTCTCTTCTTGTTTCTTTTGTTGCTCTTGTATTGCTGCCATCAAGTCTGCTAAACTGTAGTTTGATTTTCCGCCTCTCGTTTCCATTTTTTTTCATCCCACTTCTGACACCAATTTGTTACGTCTCTGTATGTTTGCTTGTTAATTCTTACAAGATACAAGTCCTTTCTTTATAAAACTTGTTTATTCTTCCTCAATACAACTTTGTAATGTACTTAATTTTCACTGTTACACACACTATAGTTCACAACAATTCACTCACTTTCTATCGCGCTTACACTTAATTGTCTGCCCCGCAAACTATAGTTCCGATCTCTGTGTCTGCTATCCTCAGTTCCCGCCGACCGTAACCGCTGTCTTTCTTTCTCTCTGCCTGCTTCGTCTCTGTCTTTGTGTCCACTATTGCTTCGACTCCGTCTGTCTCTCTCACAAAGAAAGACAACAGCAGTTACAAGAAAACCTACAACAATGGCAGCTCGAACAGCAAAGTAAACAAGAGAGACTACAGCAGTGGTTGGAGGAGAAAGAAAGTAAACAAGAAGAGAAATTACAGCAGTTGTTGGAGGAAAAAGAAAAGAAACAAGAAGAAAAATTACAGCAGTGGCAACTGGAACAAGAAAGGAAACAGGAAGAAAGTCAGCAGCAACTACAGGAAAGTCAACAACAGTGGCAAGAAGTACAAACGGAAAACATTAGTATATTTAAAAGCGAATTAGATACGTTAAAGGACGATTTATTGTCTTTTACACAAGGAGGATACATTAACCATCGACTTAACCAGCCCCAG
>NW_013667082.1:38821-43998 GCF_000517525.1 Limulus polyphemus
ATTTAAAGTAAACATCTTGTGAACGATTCCATAGAATATTGTTCATTGTTTTTATGTTTTGGTGGTGTTAATAAAGGAATAATGGAAAATTTCAGATATTGATGCTTGGTATTGCTTTATTTTTTTAAAATAAATGATTAAAAAAGTAAAATTATTTCGTTATCTAAACATTTTTCTATTAATTATTTTAAACTAAAAGCATCATTTGTTGACCAGCATCAACACTTAATGTCCAACATTTAATCTAACCTAACTGCTTGCTTGGAATCTTCTATATCTTCTGTTTGACACTGAAAGTACTGGATATAAACTTGACTTTGAGCCGACTGTCTTCAAGCTGATCATACTCTCACTATCGTCCTCAAGTTCACTATCATTGGGACAGGCAGCCAATGTCTGCCTAATTCTGTCACCTTCACTGTCCCCATCCATCTTCAATCTAATAAGATATAAGAAATTGCCTTCATAAAAACCTAATATTTTCCAAAAATCTTTACTGAAGCAAATATTGTTTCATATTTGGCAAGTATAAGTTCTAAAACTTATTGTGTCATAAATAACAAATAATAGAGATAGTGAATCCGGGAAAACACACTTTGGTTTAGTACCGTGGAGTATTTTGATCCCCAAGTCACGAGAAACAACGTGTTGCTCCCAGCTCAGCTGGTATAGAAATGGGAGAAACTATTGGCAGTTTTAGGAAGCTATAAGGAACAATAAAGTCTCTGTTTGTGAGACTGTTTATAAAATTTTGGGGGTAGAAAAAAATTCCAGGGTACCAACGTAGGGTTAATAACAAACAGGGCAGATTAAAACAAAAAATCCTTTTTTTTTATACTGTGGGCAGAGCAAAATATATATTGGTAAATTAATTTATAGAATTAGCTGAAAGTCCTGTTCTCAAGAAGTAGGTGATTTTTTTTATCAGGTTTTAGTTATGTTATTTAAAATTCAAAAACATTTTTTTAATTATCGTGTATGATCAATTTTAACATTTTGGCTGTTGATTACCGGGGCTGGAGGAATTGCTTTGATTAGTTAAAAGAGACCACTTATAAGGGTTTTATACATAAAGCAGTGGCGTAACTATGCCGATGTAGCCAGTGCAATGGCATTGGGGCCCGCACCTTTGTAGTAATATATATGTAATTGCATTGGAGCCAATGTTCTCTAGTTACGCCATTGACATAATGACTTAGTGATGTTGAAAAAATGGCCAATTAGATGTTTGCAATTTCTTTTTTAAGAACACGGTTTTTGTGAACGATTTTATATTTCATTATTTCTCTTATTATTATTGATGTTTTAGAATAATGATAATGTTTGTATAATATATAAAGGGTAGTTAGTAGAATAAAGGTTGTACGATATTTTTCAATGTCTGTTGGATTTTTATATCTGTTGCTTACGTAACTGGCTGTTTAAAGTGTTCATGTAACCTGCAAGGCTTTGATACTATAGTAAACATGGTAAACACACATAACATTGTATGTCCAGTAAAAATTCTGTTTTCTTTTGCATCTGTTTTTTTTTTAATATGTGTTAAATATCTTTTTTCTAATCCAACAGGTTATTATTTATTCAGGTGTGTCATTCATCATGCAAATGAAGATTGCTTCAGATAAAAGTCATATCTATTAGATGTTCATTGGCTGAGATGTATACCTTGATTATGCTTTTAAAATAAAAAATGATATATTTTCATTTTTACATCAGTTTTTTTATTATTTTTTTAAGGTTTAAGATTCAAGCAATATATGGGCACTTTATCACAGGGACGTAGGTAGCTACAGGGGGAGCCTGGGCTCCCCCTTTGAGTAATTATCAGTGTTATTCATCACATACTATTCATTCATCATTAAATTTGACGTATCGCTGGTACGCTGGAAATTACTTATAACAAGTTACAAATACCTAATGTAGAATAATCTTAGCCCCACATATTCAAACCCTGACATACTTAAATAATTAAAAACAAATTAAACGTCTCACTTTTCATTACCATTTGTTGGATATACAAGACTATTTAGTGTAAGTGATATTGTTTAGTTGATTTAGTAATTAACGATTATTTAGTTTCCATAACAAGAGTGTTAAAGTTAATTATTTTAAAGGCGACAATTATAACAAATTTCATTACATAACTCGGTAAAAGTTCTACCTTATGTGTGTAGTTCAGTTGTTGATATCATCTTTCCTGAAACCTATATATCGGTGACCAAGCAAGTCAAGGGAAGTTCAGTCAAGGAAAAAGTTAGAAAACGTAAAATTAGCTGGTGTGTGAGTGATTAGCCTTAACGGGTGATTTCTATAATGTGTTTTACAGCTGTATTCTAACAAAAGAGATAGGAAAATAATTTATGTCATCAACTGGGTTTTAAAGTAACTGACCCCACTTTTGACGAAAAAAAAGAAGTTAATGTTATGTCAGAAAAAGTTAAGTTAGTGAAAAATGAAGTTAGACTGTGTGAATGTTAGTTTAGTCATAAAGGGCGATATTAAAAGTGAGTTTCATAGATAACAGAAATAAGGGGAAATAATTTGTCTTGGTAAAGGGTGTTCTAGAGTAATTGATTTAGCCTGTGTGAACTTTGATGAAAAGGAAACAATTATTTAAAGTTCGAGATACAACTTTGGTAATCCACGGGTGACGTAAGTGAATTTATCACAGATTGTGTAGCAAGAAAAAGAATAGAACAAATAATTATTTTTGATTGGGTTCTAAAGTAAGTGAATTAGGCTGTGTGAACTTTTGACAAAAAAAAGGAGAACTATTTAAAGATTTAGATACAACTTTGATATCCTGTCGTGTAAAGAATTTTTGTACATACGTTTAACTTGTTTTGAAAATTTATATATTTTAAAAAAAGTGGATTATGTGCTGTCCGTTTATTGTTCGAATATATCGCCAACAAATCACAGACACCTACTGCAGAAGAATCCAAGCCCACTCATATCTAATTCACTGACACCATTTAAATTAGTTCGCGGCTCGGCATGGCCACTAAACATGCTTGCCCTTTCAGCCGTGGGGGCGTTATAATGTGACGGTCAATCCCACTACTCGTTGGTAAAAGAGTAGCTCGAGCGTTGGCAAGTGGGTGGTGATGACTAGCTGCCTTCCTTTAGTCTTACACTGCTAAATTAGGGACTGCTAGCGCATATAGCCCTCTTGTAGCTTTGCGTGAAATTCAAATAAACAAAACAAACATTAGTCTACATACCATAATATATGTCCAATGTTTGCTGTAAGTTCCTATGCGTCCTACTCTACCTAATACATACCAAAATTTTCATGACCAGTACATTTTCCCATCATGGACACTTCAATACAGCTCATCATGGTCCTTTTTCAACTTGTATAAATTTATAATTGTGCAATAATGTTAGTCTACCAACATTTTTATAGCAAATCAAAAGATTAAAATATAAATCCAATTTTTCTTCAATACCTAAGATATGTTTTTAGAAAACGGTCATGTGAGTAATGTATGCCACAAATTAATTTCACAAATCGTACGAACATGATTAAGTAGAAAAATACTAAAGATATAGGCGTGGTTTTTCCAACTGAGTACAGTACACTACAGTGAATTAATTTCAAGAACACTGAAGAAATATATTTATCTACAGCATTATCAACAATTTTCACTATTAAATGTACAATTCATAATTATGTGCTAGCCAAATTCTGCTGTTTCATGTGCAGTACTTTGTTTTCATGTGAACATACAAATATACAATCGGCAATGTGCAAAACATTTATACAACTAATACACTTAAATCATATTTCATTCATACATTACAGTTAAATGTAACAAAATAGAAAGGCATGTACGTGTATAATGTAATAAAACTTGGCTCTCTCTGTTATAAGCACTCATCTATAAATATTACAGTTACATTAATGTGTTTTTGTTCAAGCAACATAAAATATTTTGGGCCACTTCTACTGCATACCGATTATTTATCAAAGTAACACTAACTGACAGCTCAAGGATTTTGGACTGGAAGGGGCCGCCTGCAAAAATTTAATCTCTCGTGTAATTCTGAGAATGAGTCTATTGACAGTATCAGGCCTATGTTTGAATTGTTTCCCGGATAAGGCATAACGTTACTGATCAGACAAGACTTGTGTTAAACCATATAAAGTAAACCAAATTCCCCTCGCCTCCATTAAGAGAACTGCTAAATTTAATTAACTTCGACCTTGTCATTCAGTGATAGCATCAATAGTGAACCTACACCGAACTTGTATCTGTATACAGTGTTATGTTTTGGCGTGTCTCTGTGTAGCCTGATTGGATAGCAGGCGACATTGGAATGTCGTGGATGATTATTTCAACTTATATGAGTACTTAATATTGTCAGCAGTTCAGACCAAAAGGTGAAATGTATTCCGAAAAAGACTCGAATATATACTTTGAAACTAAATGTAAAAATCCACGCCAGTTCGATGTCCACAGCGTTGTCGCCCACTTTAAGTTAATATATTATAGAAAGAAAGAAAAAAACGGTTTTGGTTATTTGTAGGATGTAACACCCTCCCCGTTCGACTCTTGGTTACGGTATGTGTAACAGTTAATGGCACAGCACTGTGTTCCCTTCGTTCTTTCGGGTCGTGACTGTCACACTTTGCCCGTTCGAACTTCAACACATAGCAGTGTTGGCCGCGTGCACACATGTCCTTTAATGATAAAGAGTAGTGACTAGCCAATCTAGTGTTATTCATATCTCTGGATGAAACAAAACATACTTAAAGCAACGAGAAAATTTCCGAAGGTTCGAGTAACGTGACGTCATTTCACAACACTTGAACTACAGAACAAATGATTCGTAAACAGTTATGTAAGCAACCCTGCGATAAATTATTGCTTCCAAAAATATTAAATTTAACACTCGCGCTTTATAACTTACTAAATCATAACTCTTTATTAAATTTATATAAAACAGTCGTGTATATTTAACAATAGTACAGTTTTCAAACAACAAAGAAAGTCGCTAAGTTGTTGTCACTCTTGTTATTATTGTTATGCATCATTTCACTGATGTAATATATTGTTTACATGTTGGACAAATTGTTGTAAAATTGCAAGAAGGTGGACAGTAGTTTTCTCCAATGTGGATCAGATGATGTCTCGATGTTACAACTTTTCTTTATTTTTTAAATTGGGAAT
>NW_013667082.1:44729-45652 GCF_000517525.1 Limulus polyphemus
AAATCAATTAAAAACGGAGACGTAACAGGAATAACAATCGTATGGGTATCAGTAGTCACTCTGGGTAAGTCTTTAATTACCAATACTTAAGGCTTAGTCAGACTGGAATAGGATCCCAACAAAGACAATTTGGAAAGAAAGTAGTTTTAGATCCAGTAAACATTCTATTGTCCAAAAGCATGTATACACACACTATATTTATGTATTAAATAAATAATATTTATTGTATTTTTGTACAATTTTGTAGAGTCTTCATATTTCCTTCTTGCAAACTCAGTTATTAACTCAGAACTACTTTGTAATAAATATTCTCATTGAATCTCTAGTAATTCTGCTAACTTATCTTGTCATTTAACAGGATATCAGGTAAACCTGAAAATACCACAGTTATATGGTATACAAAATGAATTAATTTTGTCTGTAACTTGTCCTAGAGTTTATGGACCACAAACTGATTTTGAAGTAAATGACAAACATGGATCTGTTGGCAAAACTGTTTAGCTATGGTGAAGCTATTAGCTTACCTACTAGATTTAGAAGAAGCAATGTCACTAAATACATTTACCCAACATTAAAAATTAAAGTGCCCATTTTACAGAACTTTTGACAGTTGAAAACAGAATATTATTAACGAGAATACAGATATATCGAAACCTGAAAGTAAATAGGCAAAGAGTAGAATATTCCAAATCATAACATAATATAGGTCCATCTAGGCTGTCCCATCCTCCAAACTAAACTAATAAAACTTAAATCTAGCCCTTATCATTCATATACTTATAAACCTTTCTTTAAACTCACTTAAATTTACTGCCTTCATAACATCCGAAGGTCAATCACCCTGTTAGAAAAATAAAACTGTCTTAGTTGATGATGACTCCTACTCGCCAAAATTCATATTTGTGTCCCCTAGTCCTACCATT
>NW_013667082.1:46497-47502 GCF_000517525.1 Limulus polyphemus
GCTGTCTTAGGTCTATCTGCTTCAGCCATTTTTACTTGATAGAAACCTAACTTTAAGTTCAGAGTTGAAATCCACCTGGCTCCACTTAGGACATCGAGATTATCATCAATTCCTGGCAGTGGGTATGAGTCTTTTTCGGTTATAATGTTAAGAGCCCTGAAGTCCACACAGCAATGTTGGGTCCCATCCTTCTTCTGAACTAACACAATGGGAGTGGACTAGGGTCTATCTGATTTCTCGACTATCCTTTCCTTAATTAGACCATCCATGACCTTCTCTATCTCTTGTCGCTTTGCCGGAGCTATTCCTCTTGGGGGATCTTTATTGGACGGTGATTGCCTGTGCTTATTCTGTGCTCTACAAGGTCTGTGCAGCCGAGGTCATGATCTCCTTTCGAAAAGACGTCTGCATAATTCGTCAAGAGTTCCCTAACCTGAAGAGCCCGTGATGATGACAAATGGACTGTGCTCTTTATTTTTTGAGATCAGTTATATATTCTGGGAGTGTATATCCTTTCTTTATGATTGTATTTCTTGTTTAATATTGACTGGCTCTACCTCCTGGCACACACCCAACGATACCCCTTCCTTAAGTGTCTGCTCACATTTAGAGAAGTTGGCCACTGTTATAGGTACTACTTGATGGCCTGCCACAAATGACCTTCCAATCTTCAAATCTGCTGGCCTGGATGGGTCTTCCACTGTTTCCACAAGCATTGGGCTTCCTTGGGGATGTTATTTTATCCTACCCCAAATTATCTTCTCTGACAAAGGGGGTATTGTAGTTGACTTAAGTGCTGTGACATGCAAATCAACAGCTATAGCAGCACTTACTGGAATTTGGGCTTTGTTGTTTCCAATCGTCAGTTTATCGAAGTTAACTACACACTTCCTCGGTATTAAATAGTCCATTCCTAATATGCATTGGTCTTCAATGTCAGCCAAGTATACTTTCTGTCTGTTCTTCATGCCCATGAGCTCAATAGTTGCCCACACTTTTCCCCAT
>NW_013667082.1:48502-51982 GCF_000517525.1 Limulus polyphemus
CAATTCACTCACTTTACTACCGCGTTTGACTTAATTGTCCATCTCTATCTCCGCCTGTCAGCAACTATAGTTCCGATCTCTGTATCTGCTACCCTCAGTTCCCACCGACCGTAACTGCTGTCCTTGGTTCCCCAATCTCCCTCTCTTCAATTGTCTCCTTTGTCTAGTGCACTTATGTACAGTAATGGGGCCAGCGTAGCCTCTTCGAGAATCTTCTAGACACTCCTCACGTGATACCAGCGTCACTTGACTTCTGCTGTCATAACAATATGATCACCAACATGCTTTAGCGAAAACAAGTTCAGAAATTATACCCTATCCTCTTATGACAACCATTCCATCCCAGGCACCTTTCTAGTAGTCCTCCACTGAATCTTTTCCAACAATTCAATGCCCTTACTAAGGTAAGGAGCCCAATACTGAATACAGTACTCCAAATGTTGCTTAACCAGTGACCTATACAATGAAATTATAACCTCTTTAGACTTGTATTCATAATTTCTTTAAATACAACCTAAGATCCTATTTGCCCTACCACTGCTTGGATGGCTTAAGAGTCTGGTCAATTACTACATCAAAACCCCTTTCTTTCTTAACACTGTTAAGGTTAGTCCTATCAAAATTAAACTCATAATTCAAAATTTGATATCCATATGCATTAACTCGCATTTATTATAATTGAAAATTATCTGCCATTCATTTGCCTAACTCATTAATAATTCAAATCCTTTTTTAAGTTAGTAGTATCCTCCTCACAGCTAGCAACACTCAAAACTAATATCATCAGCAAATTTAAATAATCTATTTACCATTCCGTCATGTATGTCATTGATATAAATTAAAAAGAGCAAAGGCCCTAAGACTGAGCCCTGACGTACTCCAATTGTGATATCAATTTAGTTTGATTGAACTACATATCTAACAACCATCCAGCCAATCTTCTATCAAATTAGCTTACTTGTCCCCCACACTTATGAAACAACTTTTACAAGCCATGTGGCACCTTAACAAATACTTTCTGAAAATACAGACACGCCATACTCTCATCTACACAAACAGTAACATTTTAAAAGAATATCAAAAGATTTGTAAGACACGATATTCCTCCAATGAAACCATGTTGACTATTCAATAAAATTCTGAGCTTTGTCAAATGACTTTGCAAACATCTTTTATCAGACTTTCCAATAACTGACGTAAGACTAATAGGCCTGTAATTACTGGAATAATTTGAAAAGAGGAGTAACATTAATTAACTTCCAATTCTCTGGCACCTACCCACCTTTCAAGGATCTACAAAAAAATAGTAGTAAGTAGGTCACATATCCAATCCTGAACTCCATCAAAACCCTTGGGGAGATACTATTTGGCCCAAGAATCTTATCATTCTTTAAACTTCCCAATTTTTTTTAACAAGCTCAGAATTAATGTGATAATCTTGTTTCCATCTATCAACTGCTCAATAAGAATATTGCTTAAATATTCATTAGTAAAACTTAATAATCCAAACACCTCATGATCATCAGTTACGAGTTTTCCTTTATCATCCCTCAAAAGTCCTACCAGATCCTAACATTTTCTCCACCTTTAATTAGCCGCGGCATAGCGGTTCATAGAATAGCTTTTGAGTTGTTTATTGTTTCTCAAGTACAAACTTTTAGATCATAGCCCCGTCATCTCTTGACCAAGTTGAGATTTAATTACAATTTATTGCCTCAGGATGTCAGACGCTTTCGATTGATGTATTTGACCACGCCCAGTGTCTCATAGATTAATTTGCTCTAATCCCGAGCTTAAAAAATATCAGTTTGAAGGTAGGCTAGTACAGGTTCTGATTAGCAATAAAATCTAACCAAGTATACGCGCGCCCCACGCTTGGTATTGCTAGCACACAAAAATATAGCTAATGAAAAGGTGGAAAATGTTATAGATTTATTTACTCTAATCCTAAATACTGTCATTGATAGAAATCAAAATCTTAGGGGGGGGGGGTAGATTATTTCTAGAATAAAATCAAAGTTTGATAGGAGTAACCAATTGATTAGTCTAGTTAATAAAAGAAAGTAATAGTATTAATTCATTAATTATTTCTTAATTATCAGGTAAAACTTTGATATTCAAAATACTTGAACCTATAGGAACCAAAACTGAATAAAACGAAAACACAAGAGACTGAGAAACGTGAGTTTTCATGCCAATTAAACAATGGACAAATACGAACAGATAATCCAGTGAAGAAGTTGATACGTTTAGGTATCATACGACAATTACATATGGTGATGATATATGATAAGGAAAATATGCCTATATTTTGCACAATAAGAGCGTGACTATCCTTTAGTTGTACACTAGTGATGGATTTTATGTGAAAAATCAAGTGCTAATTAAAAAATTAAAGAAGTATTTACTACATGCACCAAATGTGGATGGGAAAACGTTTATTTATTTACTCCATTTCTCCTGGAAAATAACAGTAGGAAGCATTGGTACAATTTTACTGGCACTCACCAGGACAAAATACTACTCTCCGTGAGTTCCAAAAAGAGTACAAGATTTTTTACGAGTAGCATGAACATTTGAATAAATGGGTGAAATACTACTGATGTTCACCAGAACCTAATACCGTTCTCTTAGAATTCCAAGTAAGGTACAACTTAATTTTTGTTTGTAAGTGGAATGAACAGTTGATAGCAAGGGGGAATCTTCATGATACTCAACAGATCTCAATGCTGTTATCTTTCAATTCTAAGTACAGTTCAACTTTTTTTTTGTTTAATAACTGATAATAGCAGTTGAAAGGAAAGGTATAATTCTGCTGATACTCTTCAGAATTCAGCAATGGTCTATTTGAACACCAAGGGGAGTACAAATTTTTTCCTTGTAAGTGGCATGAAAAGTTGAAAAAAAAGAGGTGAAATACTGCTGGAACTCACCACAATTCAATACTGTTTTCTTTGAATTCCAAATAGAATGCAACTTCGTCCTTTTTTACAATTATTTAAAATGGTATATTTTTCATGTGACATGGTAATGTTTTGTTGTTGATTGGATATTGCGTTTCATTGTATTACGAATTATGATTTGTATGTGTGTTAAAGGGCAGTTTTGCCTGTCGTATATGCGTGTGCTGCAGTGTTTGATAGAGGCAAAAATAAATTAGACCACTTTCATGAGCAATGCGCAGACTTCATAAGACTCCAAAATTATTGACAACCTGAAGGTAAAGGGAGAACGAAACATTATGATTTGTAAATGCATAATTAGTTAATTAGTAAGTTGAATACTTTATGTTAATCAAGAATTTTCACCATTTTAGCCTATTTTCGGTTCTAGCAGTGTTTGTAGTAGCACTTTGGTCAAAATATGGGGCTAAATTGCTTTTGATCTCTCTACCCGTTGTTTTGGGGCAGTTTACACTATTACGTATGCCTTTTGCAGGAAAAAATTCTATAAAATTTACATACTATATTAAAGTATACA
>NW_013667082.1:51992-61273 GCF_000517525.1 Limulus polyphemus
CGATACCTGTGGTTGGCAGAGCACAGATAGCCCATTGTGTAGCTTTGTGCATAACTTAAAACAATCAGACCTTGAAGATACATCCTCCATTACTTTTCAGTTGGAATAACGAATCACGAGTGCTTCTTGTGTCAAAACGTTTACTTTATGATGTAAAAAATATATCAAAGAAGAGATCAATCGTTTTAACTGCCAGGTAAGTTGATACCTGAAATATATAACCTACCTTATATTTTATTTTTATTCTATTAGAATGACCAACAAAAACGTGGTTGTGCATGTGCTCTAGGAAAGATGCTGCTTTTGTGTTTGTAGATTTTGAGGCTAGCTCTCTCTCTTTCAATCTTGGTAGATTTTATTAGAATATTATCGTGCATTTTTTTCTCGACTGTGGGGTAAGTGAACACATTGCCTTCGCTCTGATTTAAATTGTAATTAGTTTACTTTTACAGTACATTAAGCCAGAACTCATTGTCACCTCCTTGATATATTTCCTCATGTTCTTCACCCATTGATTCTTCTTTAAGTTATCAGTGCACTTCAGAACATATTACACCATTTCCATGCGACACTCGCCCCATAGTCCTCTGCACAGGAGGTAAAGTAGAACACAACACAATTACTCCATGAAAGGGTGGAGCAGTAACTTGACTGGAACGACTATAAAACGTAATATTTCGGGTTGAATCTGACGCCCCAGATGTAGTAGGTTTCAGTATTAAAACTCACAATTTTTAAAATTTTATACTGGCGAATTAAACACTGTAGAAGAACAAACTACGTAGTATTTCAATATTACAATTACTTTCAAACCAATTTGGAATTTTCAAAACTGGCTTATACTTAATCTTTAAAACGACAGTCTGCAAGCTGGCTTGTTAAACAAACAACCTGATAAGAGGACAGAAATGTAACCTCGAAACTGGCTAACACATAGTCTATTAAACGACAGACAAATAGCCTTCTAGATGACAGAAAACTAGCACAAGATATTTCTACATTAAACTCCAAATTCTCAATATATTCTTCTTACTAACTATTTCTGTAAATTCAGTATTTATATATAATATATTAAAATACCATTGACGTATTGTGCTAATTTATTGTTGAACAGGCCCGAAATTGGTCAAACTGGAGAATTAAGGTTATTTTATTTTGAGGATTCTATAGAAAATTCGTGGTTAAATTGTTCTCTTACTGCACTAGATTTACCGTTAGCATTGACTTTTGTGAAATGATCTTTTATTCAGGATGTGTGATAACAAAATTAATTTTAGTCTTACGATAAGTGTTTTCCGATCTTATTACATGAAATTAGAATTCTTCTAACTAGAATTATACGAATCTATGCTTTTCAAAACAATACAGATAATTTGAGTTCTAATATGATCCAAACTACTTCAGTTTTATTTCTATATGGATAAAGGCTTAGGGTTTGATCAAAATCATGTAAATAATGAATAAACTAATCTTGACTTTGAGCTAAGTTCTAATATCTATACGATCAGTTGATTCTTTTTTAACAAAGAGCAAGTAAGCATCTTACAATCATAGAGTTTCAGCTGCCAAGAAACAGTAATCTTCTATCTTTTCATAGGCTATGATACGCATACACTGTTTATTTTATAACTGCAGTTCCAAGTCCCTTAGCAGCATATAACGTCAGATTGTTTATTTGTAGTTAAGCACAAAGCTATATGACGGGCTATTTGTTCTGTAACGCGCCACACTTATCGAAACCCGGTTTTATGTTATAAGCTTTCAGACTCTCCGCTTTGCCACTAGGTGCGTATAACGTCAGAGATGTTCAGCTTAATTAAATTGACCAGTGGTTCCCCACCTTTTCGGATATGCGGAACCCTTCACAGCATTCATTACAAAAAAACATTACTGCAATACTAGAGCTGTTTGTACCTAGTCTTGCTCACTAATTTAAAACAGTGAATCAACTAATGTTGTGTCATTATGAAACCAGCTATACGAATAAAGTAGTAGGATTACATTTATGTGACTAGTATGTATTTAAGCATTAGAATATGGAATTCTCGCATTTATTTGAACCCCTTGGATATCTGTTGAGGAACCCGAAGTTTCCGCGGAAACCCAGGTGAGAAGAACTGACATTGACCTACAATGGTATTTGAAGTTTAGAAACCTTTTGATTAACGAAACTTCTACGGGTTTTAGCCGTGGCCATAGAATGGCTCAAAATGTTTGTTTCAAGCACAAAATTTTAGCTCATAGCTGTGCCATCTCTTGACCGATTTGATATCTAATTACAGTTTATTGCCTCAAGATGTCAAACCCTTTCGATTGATGTATTTGACCAAGCCCAATGTATCATAGATTAATTTACTCTAGACCTGTTTAAAAGAATTTCAATTTGAGAGTATGCTGGTAGAGACCCTGATGAGCAATAAAATCTAATCGGGTATACGCACCCCCCACTACGCTTGATATTGCTGGAGCACAAAAATATAGTTAATAAAGGGGGAGAGTATCATAGATTAATTTACTCTAATCCTGTCTAAAATAATTTCAAGTGTTGCAGCTATTGAAGATTCCCTCGTTTCTTTTGATATAAATTTTATGTATCACTTTGGCCTTATTTCATAATCAAGATCTTCACGTGTAAAAAAATAGCATTAAATCTTTGACTATCTCTCTTTTTTTAATGTTCTGTGGGTCTTGTTAAGTTCAACCATTCAAATACGATCGCATGCATCAGCTAGTTTTTCGTGCTATCTATATTAATAGTTCATTCATTGTAGTTGTTACACCTAATGAGAGCTGGTGAAACGTTGTAAACCATAGATATTCTATGTATCCGATAAGTTTTATAGAACAAGAAATTGCTTTTAGTTATTTAGAATGATGTGGGGTTTATAAAAGTATTTTCAGTTGAGAGTTTCACCCCGATTGCTGAGTGATTTATGGTTTACATAGTTACTTGTAGTTGAATTTTATTCTGATTGCCGAGTGATTTGTGGTTTACAGAGTTACTTGTAGTTGAGTTTTATTATGTTTGTTGAATAAGTTCTGGTTTACAAAGATACTTGTACATGAAATAATTTTACTCCAATTGCTGAGCTATTAGTGGTTTACAGAGGTAATTACAGTTAAAGAGGCTTTTAGTCTAATTACTGAATGAAGTATAATTACTACTTTCATTTTAATTAGGCAGTTAACTCCTTTAGAGTGATTAGTATCAGATAAAATAATCAAATTAGTGTTCCTTATTATTAGTTTTTCAATTACTTGAACTGTCCACGTAATAGAAATATTGCCATTATGATTTCTCATTATTTGACTAACTCGCATTTCATCAACTTGATGAATAATTGTTATAATTCATAAAAATAACTAAACAAATCGAATATTTCCAATTATTACTGTTTTTAATTTTTCCAACTATACAAGTCTTATGTGAGAATAATCTATTAGTTGAATGCCATTGTTGATTAATCGACCAGTAAATTCCACTAATCACCCAGCTGTACAATAAGTAGAAACTTAAACCTCAACACATTGTTCTGAAATTAGACAGGTTTTAAAATAAACATGGATCATATTGTATTTTAATATGAAATAATGTGTCGGTAAAAGACATCTGTTGTTGAAACTTCTATATCTTTTCCAAATGTTGAGAACTTTACGTGAGTTATGTAAGAAATGGCAGTGTCGTGTTAGACTGAAGGTGTACAATGAGCCCACCTGATTATCACAACATGAGACCTATTATTATGGTTTCCAGTGTAATTTTAATGACATAGCATAACTTTTTTCAAGCCCTACTCCAATTCCAAAACACAAACTAGTTACTTGGAAAATATGGTAAAGAACCTTGTGAAGAAGTTCTTTATCAAGCTATAGATTTTTAATAGAGACAGGATCACAAGAAGCCACTCCTCCAAAACTGTGTACAGAGATGAACTAAAGAAATGTTGAATTGTTTGAAAATAAGCTATACTTTTATAAAATAGAAACAAAAAACTGCAAGTTAAAATTTGTTTAGGAGCCTAGGGAACATAAAATAGTTTTTGTATTAAAAAATATAAACGATTATTATTATTCTGTTACAAATTGTCTTTTAACTCATTATGCATAATTCTGCATGGATCTTGAAGTATATATTTTTAGTGAAATCATCTTCCTTCATGGTACAAGAGCCTCCTTTTAGCACTGGTTTTAGCAGATTCAGATGGAGTTACAGGTAGAACCGTGGATCAACAGAACAATTTACTGTTTTTATTTCACTTGATGCTCAGACACATACATTCCAACCTTACTACAAAATTCATAATTCCTTGTGGATTTCGTAGCTTTCACGTTAAGTACTGAAATAATACATAGTTGTTGTTCCTTAACTGCTGCAGGAGAAGCTCAGTTTCCGTTTTCTGATTCAGATAAAACCGAGTTGCCATCAGTCACAATAAAATGGTAATTATCGTTATAGTTACATATCTGCGACTGACTTATATTTCTGTCATTCGCAGCTGAGCCATAGAACTTCAATGACAGAAATGTCCGTGATCCACAGTTAATGGGTTAATGAAAGAAACACTGTATATACAGCCTAGTTTAACCTGGTAATATTTTTAACAATTACGATGGTGAAGTAATTGTAATTTACAATTTCTTTGATACTATTAATAAATACTGCATAGTAACAAATTTTAAATATACTATAGATCTTCAAATTCTGTTGTTATCAAGCACCATATAAGTAGCATAGAGACAAAACTACTTATTTTTGTTGTTCTGGTGTTATTAAATGATGCATAGTAACAATGGTACAGAAAATTTGTTAGTCTTAGTCTGAAAGATTATGGTATTCTAAACAAATACAACAGCCTAGAAATTTACTCCTCAACAATATTAATGTTTTTATACTTGTTAATATGATGAATTACAAGTTTTCACTGAAAGGGTTCATACAACTGAAATAAAGTATACTCAGCCCAGCAAAGTTTGCTTATTGTGCTTGACAAATTTAATATTTTCCTTACACAAAAAATATTACAAACTTTTTTCACCTAATTACAACTTAAAGCAGAAACTACAACTCTTTGCTTAACACTAATGTTCATTATGGAAATGGCAGTGTTACAAATACATAACATTAGTCTATGTCAGGTAAAACTTTATAAATATGATGACTGACAAAAATGATAATAGCATCTAACTGTTCAGTCACACAGTAACATCTATGTGTTCTGGTCATTGTCAAGTACATGCATGTACCTAAAATGGAGGATACAAAACAAGTAAATCTACATAAATATTTATCATACAAACCTCATTAATATAGTTCTTTCTTAGCTAACAACCAGCACATCATGTGAAACCACAAGTTTTGATCAGGAATATTCCTTAACATTATCCACTTAATTGTTACATAACACATCATATATCCATTATTGCAATTCTTTGAAACAAAAAGTATTTGTCATAAGTCTCCTGGGTCTGATTCACTAATGTCATCCTCTTCTGATAATGTGGCCACATTTCCTTTTTGACTTTGGATGTCAGAGGTTAAAGTAGTTAATTCCTCCAAATGTTGTTTTTGTTGTCGGTCAAGCTGATCCAAGCGTTCTTTCAACGTATTTAATTCAAAGGTTTGTTGACCAATCTGTGAACAGAGAAAGAACGACAGATATTGAAAGTTTGTTCATAAAATGAATAGCTCAAAGATCTTAAAGCCACATAATTTCATCCTAGTTCACATGTATTCTTTTAATGATGATCTTTAAAAAACTGCTTTTATAATTCCTTACAGTATCTTGTAACATACTGTAAGAATCAAGGTTTTGCATTATCTTACAAAAACTAGTGTTATATGTAGTGATGGCCTAAATCACAAAATGAAATGATAGTATCTAGTAATGCTTTATAGTGTCTTGTCACAACCTGAAGACAGTACAACATTGTTTCACATACTAAACATTATAGCATCTTATCACACCCAAAAGAAACAAGTGTCTTATAATGTCCTACACAGCTAGCATCCTATGATTTACCCTGGAAACTATAGTATGATTTCTTACATAAGATACAAAGTTATTTAAATTACAAAATTGTTTGATGACATGATTAAGATCGTGTTTGCTGAAGTTTCGCTTCTTATCGACCTATTCTGGTAATACTGTTTGATTATTTACTTCATATAGAGCTCCTTAATCAAACCTAACAGTTTTTGGTTTACATTTTTAGAAATTTTAATTCAAGTACATATCTTTTATACAATATGGCAATAACTGAGTCATGAATTTTTTTTTTACCCATATAAATCTTTTTCTCATATAATGACAATTTGGTATACACTTTCCTTTACCTAAGAACATATCTTTTGTAAAGACTGATAACAACACAAAAGCAAGAGCTAATAAAAACTTGAATAGAAAAATAGTGACTCAATTTTTTAAAAATATGGTTTGGTTTGACTAATTCACAGTATTTAACAAGTACAAAAGTGAGAAATAATTCCAATAAAGATTTATACTAAAAGAAATAGATAAAATTTTTAAAAGTACAGAAAGAAGTCCACTTTCAGTTTGTTTCATTACATTAACCCCAACATGCTGTTACGAGTTTAGAGCTACTTAGGATAAACAATTGTAGTTTCATGTTACAATTTGAAGTCATTCTAGAAAGAAAAAATGGTAATTTAGATTCATTTTTTGGTGGTTACGAGGTCAGTCAAATTGACCAACCTTGTATAGAGTTAGGGTAGGGAAAATAACAGATAAAATATAAAGTTTTACTGAAAACAAACACTGAAATGTATTTAGGAGGTTTTAGAGATTACACAAATGAGATTTGAGATTTTTGAAATGAAGAAAAGTATTTTTAATCTTAACATGAAAATCACATGGCAATCAGACTAACAAAAAAAAGACTCAATATATTCATGGACAAATCTTTTTTAGTTTATTAAAGATACTTCACCAAAAAAAAAACTTATTTTTTTGTAAGTGATAAGTTTGTTTGTTTGAAATTAAGCACAAAGCTACACAATGGGCTATCTGTGCTCTGCCCACCACGGGTATCGAAACCCGGTTTCTAGCATTGTAAGTCCGCAGACATACCGCTGTGCCACTGGGAGGTTTAAGTGATAAGACTCGTAATGTTTACTAAAAGTCTGCAAAATTTTGTGAAGATACACATACTAAATTAAAAGTTAGTAGCATCAAAACTATAACAATTTTAAACAAGTACAAAGTGGTCACATGGTTGGTCAATTTGAACGAGACTGTGTAGAGAGAGTTAAAAATGCAAATAAGCAATATTCCACTAATATAATACAACATGCAAGAGATCATGTGCACTTTGACACTTAATATAGAAAGTTTAGGACCAGCAAGAGCTAAGAAAAACTTGAACAGAAAAATACTCTTACTGTTGTGTATATTCTTCATTGTAAGTTGGACTGAGTTAAAAATAACCCCAGATTAAGTAAAAATACTTTCACTTTAATCATGTAAGTACACTAGCATTATGAAATCCAATTTCTTACTTGAATTTCACAAATAAGACGACTTAAAAATTACTAACAATACTTCACAACTTAAAATTAACCTAACTCCAAAACTATAAAGCTCATTCTTGTACAGCAAATGTAAACAACTCTGAATCTCTGGCTAGAACATTATGACTCTTGCCTTAGACAAAGTGAAAGATGAACTTCAATCATAGAAGGTGAATGCCAGATTTAAGCCTGCAGAAACAATTCTAATGGGCAATCTTTATAAAGAGTTCTTGTTATGTTAAACAAAAGAAAAATACTGGCTTCTTCTGAACAAGTTAATGTAATAAAAACACCTATGTAAAGCTCTGTAAGTCTAATTAAAACACATGTTAAACCTGTAACATATCTCTGACATTCTGGTGTAAAACCTGCTCTCCCAAGTTCCAAGATTATTTTGAATATCTCAATAAACTTCCAAGTTTCTGACACAAGAAGATAGTGCTTGGTCTCCATTACATCTCATTTCAACTGGCTAACAAGCAGTGAAGATCAAGGGTGAGTTCACTCACAACTATTATTTGATTTGCCAACAAAGTAATCCAGCTCAATGATTAAAAACAATGTTGCTATTCCTGTAAGAGAACCAGGCAAACAACCTTTTTAATCTTCATTTAACCTAGTTTGCCTCTTAAGGAAAAAGAAAGTTGGAAATTTACACGAACACCACTACATTCCAACAAAGGAATTATGAAAAGCATAGTTTTGAAAATTTAATTTTTTAACTAAAGAATTGGAAAAGATATAGTATTTTCTGGTACTACACAGCTAACTTCAATCATAATAAATTTATTCAGTATAAAATAATACCATGGAAACTGAAAAATGTCCTACACTACTTTCAGTTAGCTTTAATAATACAATATTTATTAAACTTAAAACAATAAGATGAAAACTGAAGAATGTTCAACATTACTGTCATTTTGCTTTGATCAGGATTTGCACATTTCCTATCAAGTGAGATTCCACAACCCCATTTAAGGATTTTCCATTACCTCAAATTGAAAGATGTAATAATTGAACAATACTTTTATTTGCCTCCAATGTCAATACCAAGTCTGAAACCAATCTAACTTTGCTCTTATCTTAGTTAGGCAATGAAAACCATTATCACAAAATGGTATGCAGATAATTAACAACTTTGTTACAAATTTACTATCCCACAAAGCTTAATATTACATAACACCAGTAGAGTAAGAATACTAATTTATGAGACTATCCAATATATAAATACTAAATGATGCACCCATCAAAAAATGACAGGTAAAAAAACCCTGGGAACCCCCACACTTCCTTCAGTGAGCTTTGTTCAAAGTTCCCCTTCATCATAAAAGACAAACCATCTCACTTTGAGAAAATAAACATTTTCAAGTACACTCTCAAAAATCATTAAGAATGGTGCAACTTAAAAAATTATCTAATGTGAGCATTAGATACACACAAAATAACATTGGCTTTTATATATATTAGATAGTAATCACCAGAAAACAGTATTATCATGTCAAAATTCATGACTTTTATATGAATTTACGAAAATCATATTAAGTATTATAAATTGTTTTTTTGTTTCCAGTTTATTCTCCATATTATGTCTATATTAAAAATGTTTATATATTAAACAATCAACATAAGCACCATTGCTTCCTTAACAACATTAGGTGACAGTTTTGTTGCTAAGGCATAACGTATGTTGTTGAGCAATACCAAAAAAGAAGTATGACCTAAGGACAGGTATACAGGATATATATATATATAT
>NW_013667082.1:62169-80606 GCF_000517525.1 Limulus polyphemus
CAATTTAGTTATTGAATAAGTAATTATTTCATTATTATCATGTATTTTTAATATAAAGTTAAGATCATGATTACTAATTACTGATTAACACTAGAGCAACAGGGCAAACAAATGCAAGCCCAGCCTAGTCTCAACAACCCAGTACATAATTGCACAAACTAAGAATATGAATCCAAGTTAATTTTTGTATTCTTAAAACAACTTAATTAATTAGAATTCTTACAAGAAATTTAGAAGAATGTTAAAATTAACTCCAGTCAGTCATAAAAGAAAGCTATAAAGTAAGCCAAATAATTGTTATCCCTTTAATTCAATTATAGTATACTTTAATACAAAACAATACAAATTAAGATACTTTCTTCTTCGAGACAATGAAGGTATATATTTTGCTTAAGACTAGTAAGGCCTAACCCTGTTGTACCATTTTGCTGTTTTTCCAGATGTCAACAAAATTGGCCTTCCAATTTAATATATAAAGTACCTACTTGACAATATAGAATAGGCACAAATGGGCAAACAAACATAAGCCTAATTTAGTATAAAAGTGAACAACTGTTTTCTATGTATGCCAGGTGTTTGTTATGTTTTTAATATAATATAATTTAATGGTTTAATAGCAACAACAGTATAGGCATATGAGAAAATAATCCTGGGATTTGGGGCTATCAACATTCAAATGTTATACAAAAATAAAATTGCTAGTAAATAACTAGAATATTTAATGACAAAACCATCTCACCTTGCCTAATTTGTGACTATTAGTTAGGAATGAATTTAGTGGATTGTTGTAGAAAACTTGATCAAGGAAATTAAGTCAATTGTGAAATATGTTTTTAGGCCAGATGTTGATATTATTTTGTAAAATTATTAATACCATGCAGTTTTCTGTCTTGTTGTTCAGTTTAGTGTCAGTAGTAAAATCAAATTACAAAAATTAAAAGCAGAATATATAACTAATTCTATAAGCACAGTTCATTTGAAACAAACCTCAAATATTAGCTTTTATACTGCCTTTAAATTTGCCTATTTGAGTTCACTTAAATAAATATGAATGTGTTATAGGCCTACTTGTGATTTTTTTGCAAAATGGAAAATTCTTCAAGACGACCCAGTAACAAGACATTTCTTTGTACTAAAGTAATTTTATATGCATCACAAGATGAAATAGTGGTATAAACAAAACAAGGTAAAACTATTTCTCATTTTAATATTAATTTCAATAACTAGTTAATGCCACAATAATTTCTTATAAATGCTAGTTCTGCTGCTACAAGTAGAAAGCTATTATTCTTGGCTCTGCTTTACAGACTTTCAAATACATCTCATATTGTGGCTGTGTGTGAAGACAATCTAAAAAGGTTGAGGCAAAGGCTTATCAATGGTTTTGTACCAATGTCACGGATAATCAATATGTGAAAATGGCCTGAGCAAAAATTCACTAGACCATAGAGTTTTCACAACACCAATACCAGCTCACTTTAATAATAACACATTTATTTAACCTGAATAAGGTTAAAACTGAAGAATATAACACTACTGTCAACTAGCTCAATCTTACGAAATTTGTATAACTTAATCTCAATATATATATATTTCAAAACCTGTACAGCATTACTGTTACCTAACCTTAATAACAAGAAACTTGTTTATTTTAAAAGAGAGATAAATTTTACAGCATGTCAAACACTACAATAATCTAGTTTCAATAATAATAATGTTTAATTTAAAACAATTTTTTATTTTGTAACATGCGCAAGAATAGTGTCAAGTAGCTTCTAGGATAAGAGCCCTACCTGAACTTAAAAGTGAATGTATGTTCTGTAGCGTGTCCAACAAACCTATCAGATAGATTCAATAATAACAAATTTATTTAAATCAGGTGTATATTTTACAGCATGTTAAACACTATTGCATCTTATAATGAATAACAAACAAACTTAAGGATGAATGTATGCTTGCAGTATGTAAAACACTACTTCCACCTAGCATGAATAATACACATATAGTGAATGTATGTTTGCAGTATGTAAAACACTACTTCCAACTAGCATGAATAATAAACATATAGTGAATGTATGTTTGCAGTATGTAAAACACTACTTCAACCTAGCATGAATAATAAACATATAGTGAATGTATATTTGCAGTATGTAAAACATTACTTCCACCTAGCATGAATAATACACATATAGTGAATGTATATTTGCAGTATTTAAAACACTACTTCCACCTAGCATGAATAATAAATATATAGTGAATGTATGTTTGCAGCCCATTTATTACTACTTTAATTTTTCTCCTTAACCAGTTCAACTTACTGACAAGTTATTTTTAAATTGACTTTCTATATCCCCAGTCAATGTTGAAACATGTGGAATGAGTAGTGTTTTTGTTGAAGGAACTTTGGATGTAGACAAGCCACCTGTGGACAAGTCATCAAAATTTGTCTGAAGAAGATGGTGAAACTTCTGGTGTCGCAGCTTAAGATCATGAAACTGTTTCTTGAGCTTGGAATGCACTTCTGGAGGGACTGTTTCTCTATAGAAATTGAGTATTATAAAACAATTATTCTGTGATAAACAGTTGTAGTGATTTTTTTAAGTGACATATATTAAACTATACCACAAGCAATTTTGTATTATGAAATAATGAAAAATCACCTACTCTAAATAAATTACCAAATAATAACTACCTGGAGAATGTTTAATCACAGTAAGTACATTAAAAAGTAATAATTTACTTCTGATTGGATCATTAACTGTGGTTAACAATGTTTAAATAACACACTTAATGACAGACTAACACATTCATTAACTCTAATTAATGATGTTTAAGTATTTAACATAGAGAAAATTCCAATTAAAAATAGCAATTTTTGCAACCTCTAAAAAAAAAGTTTTATAACCTCAATGCTTAATTAAATTCACACAAAATGGAACATTTTCTTCTCATTCACAATACAGTTAGTTAATTAACTGAAACAAAACATGCACCAATACATACATAGAATAAGTAAAAGAAGCAAACAATTTTTGTGCGTTTTGTTCACAGTTAGGTTAGGTTCTATAAATTTGATTTTTTAAGTTAGTTTCATTAATAACTTTGGATGTATTGTTTAATAAATACATATACTTGTACACATTTATTACTATTTGTATTTTATACTTAAGATGATTATTTTGTACTGTTAGCTTAGTATGTGAACTTAGGGCTAACCTAAATAATCTCCTAATGTGGTCAAACCTCATGAAATATTGAGTTTATAGCCAAACATACTGATAACAACAAGGGTTCGCAACTGATGAATGAATCCATTGTAATCATTAAAAGTTTATGTTTTATAACACTGAATATTCTTTATTAGACTGGTATCTTTACTTAGCTATATTATTTACATCAAAGCATTTGTTCTGACCTATATAGGTAGTTTGCTTTGATCAGAAGTTATAACTTTGTTTTAACTGATCATATACTGAATGCATATAAAACTAAAATTTTCTTCTCCTCCACAATATAAAGACTTAGTGGAAGAGAATAACCTTTATGTCACTAGAACAGCTGCCCTTTTAACACTTCACAGACTGGGTGTGGGGTGTCATTGATATCCCTTGATTTTGTTTCTCGTAAAATAGAAATACTCAACCAGATTGGATAAAATTTAGAACAGGCTTACTAAATAATAGATAGTTTTGGTTAAAAGATTCATATAATCTGATTTAGTTTTTCTATTATTTTTCATGTTGTGCGATTTGAAAAAAAAATCCTTTCATTATTGGGTTTCAACTCTTTTAGTTGTTGATCAGAAAGTTTTATTTTATATACATAGTAAATTTCAACTTCATCAATTTCAATTAACATATTTCTTTTGTAAATATTTTGCTGATTGCGGTAGTTAATATTTCTAGGTATAAATCATAACCACTGCAGATATTGACAAAGATTTATTGGTGACCTAGAACTTGATTTTTTAAAATGGTGCCAGACCAGGTAAGGCAATATTTTGGCTAACAAAATTCTTGGTTGAAATAAATTTATATCTAATAAATATGCTTTCTTTTTAACAAACAGTTTTTTTCATTTATGTAAATTTGTTGAACACAATAAACATAACAATAATATTCAATAAATAAGGATTTGAGTCACTGGAATACTTTTTCATCAATACCACATACACTCTAAATCTAACAAAGCTTACCTGATGTCTTGTCATACAAGAAAATTGGTATAACTTTCATGAGCAAAAGGTATATTTAAAGATTCTAAGAAAAAATAATCCTCAATCTGTGGTTTGTCTTCTAAACTTTACACTAAATTCCATTGTTCTTTTCTGCAGGAGAAACATCTAATCACTTTTTAATGACAACCATTAGTTATTTCTCAAACCTCTTTAGTTACTTTACATTGATGTAAATAGTTATAATCTTCTCTATCAAATGGCATTTACTCTTTGCCTGTAGCTCCATCAGTAGATGTTCTCACCCATTTATGACCTCATAGCATGTGATAACAAATCTTTAGACAGAGAAAGCAAACCACAAGAGAAATATGTCTTGGATAGTTATAATTTAAAGGGATGATAGTTTATTAATAAATAAAGACATAAAAATTAGGATTTGGAATAGGCAGTAAAATTATAAAACCCAATCAGTGTATTATTTACAGGCAAGACTCCTCAGAGCTGTGCAAAAATGTAAGTTTGAATGCTTTTTATTTTGCAAATTATACTATGCAAATGTTAAAAAGATATAAAATATTAAAACTTAAACGTTTTTGACAAAATATTGTTGAAATGGAGTTAGAATTATTTTTACTTTTGACATTTGATATGCAGGTGTGCCCTTGACACCTGAAAGATGATCACAGGTTAGGATAGGATTAAAGACAAAGTGGAAGATTGTATCCTTTTGTATTTCACTAGTACTGTGGTTTGTGTGTATAGATGTGATGGAAGACAGTGGCATTCTTCATGTCACAGGAACAGCCATTCTTTATACAAAGACTTCGAGGAAGATAATATCCTTCCTCATGTCACTAGAACAGTCACTTTACATATAAAGAATTAGATCAATAGTAACAGATAAAAATGTTTATATATTTTACACTATTCGCTGAGTTAACTTACTATGAAGATTATCATTTGAAGTATTTGTGAGTCTACTCGTGGCATAACAGACTAACAAAACAATTTCCCTTAAGTTACTTAATTTCATAAATAATACAAACTCTAACATTGAAATATTTTCAGTTAGAATAAGGAAATGTCTAACAAGTTTCATTCAGAGAATCATTTAAGAGAAACTATAATTAAATCACTTACTTCAAAGCTCCTTTTTCAAATTGAAATTGTTCAATTTTGGCTTCAGCAATCTCAAGTTTATTTTTAAGTTTTGAAATAAGCCTTGCATATTGTTTCTGTTTCTGTAAAAATAACACCCAAAAAAAAAGAATGTTACTGTATATTAAAAACACTAAATGAACTCTACACTTTTTTTACTGTAGTGTGAAGCTATTTAATCTGGCACCATCCATGAGCTCTACATTTTGTTAGTACAGTGTAAAGCTGACAGTTTAACCTAACAACTTCTATGAACAGTTTTACATTTTCTATTGCTATATTGCTAAATTAACTGTTTAACCTAATGCCTCATATAAGCACTGTCATTAGTAGTGCTAAGCTAAAAGTTTAATCTGATCCCTCCCATAAACAACCTGATCTATTGAATTTTGGATAGATTACATTTGGATTATAACTTGATCTATTTGAATCTGTCTACAGTACTGTAATTAATCTTTTACCTTCTTCATTCCAGTTATTTCACTGTTAGTCTGTGTGTGTTTTTCACGAATCTCTTTCTCTAGATCATCTATGTGTCGCTGATACTGGCGTTTTTCTTCTTCCCAATTCAACCGTTGTTTCACTAGATTTCTTTCAATTACCTCTTTCTCTTGAGCTCCTTGTGACTTTAGTGTCTTTTAGAGTAGAAAAACTTTTGATAAGAAAGAAAATAACTTCTACACATACTTCAACAAAACATATTTTTAATCTTTATTCTTAGCACAGCATATTTCACAATTTCCTTTGCTATTTTTACATCCAACCCTTACAGGTTAATAGTACAAAATTAATTCTCTAAAAAAAATAAATTATTCAATTAAGTATTCATAACTGATATCTTATTCTCCAAGACTGACATTAATGTGTTTTTCAAAACCATCATTATATTCTTAAAAGCAGCTACAAAAACTTTTCAGTGTCTTTTAAAAAGTGAAGCTCTTGAAGTTAGTGTTTGGGAAATCAGTTTCAAGACTAGTTTATCATTCTATCTACCATAACTTCGTAAAGAAAATAACATATCCTAACAATTAACAAGTCAAATTCTGTATAAATAAAATGAGTAATCAGAAGATTAACATCAAAGCTATTTTAATATTCTGTCTACCATAGTTTCCTACTGAATATAACACAACCTAGTGATTAAAAAGTCATATTCTATAAAAATAAAATCTGCATTCAGAAAATTAACATCAAAACTAGTTTATCATTCTGTCTATCTGATTTCCAAACGAAAGTGAAATAACCTTACTAACTAACAATTCAAATTCTCTACAAGTGCAAAAAAGAGGTCAAAATATTTATTTAAAAGCTAATTTATTATTCTGTCTAAAAATATTCTTTAAATAATGTAAGATATCCTGTTAACTAACAAGTAAAATGCTGTAAGGACAAGACCAGTTACTAATATCATCTTCTAATATTTAATAATTACATCTACCAAGCTTAGATTAAGTAAGATATTCTGGTGATTAACAAACATAATTCTTTAGAGACAAATTCAGTTATTACATGAGTTGAGTACATTATATGAAAACAATTGTGAAGCTTCATCATGTTGCTACTCTCTATGTCACCATGGCAACCATGCATCTTGACAACAGCCCTGCAGCATATTTTGTATTGCAAAAGGCTGTATGGCTAGGGCACACCACTCCTCCCTGCTCGCTTTACATAGTCCATGTAGTGTATACAGACAGTGGTTTCCCAACTCTCGTTTAAACAGTCTGATCACACAAAAATCCAAAAGTGATGCATCCAGTGACTTAACCAGTATGTTGTGGTATTGAATAGCATGAATACACATATCATTTTCCAGCTGCTTGAGGTATGTGAGGGTTGAATGGAAGGCATGACTGTAACCCTTATCTTGGTGAACCCATAACCATGTTGGCCTCATTTCTGTGTGGTACAAAGGGTCCAAAATATTGGTCTTATAATATTCACCAGGACTTTTACATACACTCTCAGAATCCCCAACTTGTCTTTTATACAATATCCATCAATGATCACGAATCTCACTAACCAATAGGAAATGGCACAGATTCGGGATTAGATGTGAGAAACCTATGGCTATCATTGGCTGAAACCACATTCAGGCTTTCCACCAATCATAACGAGGGATAAACAAACCAGTCATAACATGTCCTCCACAATCCACCAGGATACTATAAAAGACCTGCAACAGCTTACATACACTGAGTGGAAGATGAAAGGCAGAAGACTTTCGAAACATCATCCTCTACACTTGTGTTTTGTTGTTTTTTTTACATCAGACAGTTGCCATCTATTCTAGTATACTCATCAGGTACAAGATTTGTTACAGTTAACAACATACAAATGCTGTTTGTCAAATACCACTACATACTGCCATTTTCACCCAGCTAGATAATATTCATGCAATTTTCTGCACTCAGTCTTCCTTTTCTGGATATATCATGGAAGCAACTTGTATACACAAGGCTAACATTGCTTTTCCAGATGGATATCCTTCTTTATTATGCTGTGTACTGTTGTCAGAGGCATGTAGATGGCTTTTGTTACAAACCTTTTTATTTGTGGATTCTCATCTTTACTAAACACCATATGTTTACTTACCATGGCTGAGGTACAACTTGTTGCAGGTCTCTTTCTGGATGATCCTTGCACCCCAAGTTTACCTAAACTCTTTTTTTTTTCTAATGCTATAAGTACTAGTGACATCACCTTTTAAGTTCTATGTCCTTAATCTGAACACAATTTTATGATCTTAATGTATGAATATTTTGCTTCAGTAAATGCTATCAAATACTATTCCCAAAAGCAATCAATTTTCATTGGAATCACACTACCCACAAAATGCCAAACAATGCCAAAATGTAATTTTGATACTTTCTGTTGCACCATGACTTTATATTGATTATGATTATCACAAGACTTCTCAATTAAATATTCAAAATTGTTTTAATATAACATACTCGACCCTCTGTACAAGATAATCTTAAAGCTAGTTTATTATCCTGTCTACTAAGCTTCTATAAAGAAAGTAAGATATTCTGTGATTAACAGGTGAAGTTTTCAAGAGATTAAACTAGTTATTATAAGATTGTCATCATGACTAGTTTATTATCCTGTCTACTAAGCTTCTATAAAGAAAGTAAGATATTCTGTGAAGTTCTCAAGAGATTAAACTAGTTATTATAAGATTGTCATCATGACTAGTTTGTTATCCTGTCTACTAAGTTATTCTAAAGGAAGTAAGATATTCTTGAGATAGGGAATAAATCTTAGGTGTATACAGAAAATATTTTATGTTATAATTTTTTTTTATCTACTAGACAAACAACTTTTTTAAATTCCTAGTTAACTCCTGGAAATTTCAGGCAAATACAAATTACTTAAACATTCTAGACTTGGAAAATAAAGTAAATTATGATTTCAAATTTATAAAAAAGAAAAAGTGACATAAGGAAATATTTGTTTCAACTATAAACTTATACATATTAAGCTACTATTTAACTTAATTTGTTTAGAATTAATACTTGCAAGTGATTTTTGTAAAAGTAGCACCACGACTTCTTCCTAAAAGGCTATTAGTTGCTTTTCATTTGTACAACAGTGAAATATTGAAACTTTGCCAATAAAATAATAAATGACTAAATAAAACAGTTGTCATGGTCAGTAACCTATACAATAAACCACCTAAGTCTAATTAGAAACTTTATTTTTTTTAAATATAATCAGATAAGTACAGACTAGTTTTTAACTTATGTTTCATCTGTTCATTTTGCTACAGTCCTCTTGGAAGTCCTGAGAAGGAGTATTTTTGTGTGTTGGTAGTTATTGACTGGGATTCAATCCTGGGTCTTCATGATGGTAATCTACTTAATTAACCACTCTACTGAGGTGTCCAAGAATTCCATCAAGATAGAGGATCAAATCATGGACACTACCAGCATAGAAAATAGTCCTTCTTAGGACTTCCCAGAAGATAGTATCAGATTATCAGCTAAAATGTAGAATAAAAACTGATTAGTAATCTACATATTATATATTTAAAAAGCTGCAAATCAATAATTAGACTTAGGTGATTGTATCAGCCAGTGTTTCTCAGCCACCTATTTCCAGAATGGCATTTTTCCCTCACTACCACCTTCATATGTAAATCGTAATTTTTGTTGTTGTTGTACTTGCATTTTAGTAATCCTCTATTGTTTAAAGAGGCAGCAAGCCATTCCCTGGTATCAAAAGGTTGAGACACGCTGGTATAGGCTATTAAGTAAAATAATAATTATATATAACATCTATGTTAAAAAACAAGCTTTACAAAAAAGTACATCCAATACAAAGTCACCAGGGCACAAGCTATAATGTGGTATATAAGATGTGTTCTTGTTTTAGGAGGTGAATGGAGAAGTAGGATCCATATAACAGTGGGGATACACCATCTATCAGTCTTAACCTCCATTTGCAAAGCCTCACATGTAAAGAACACAAAATGTAAAATAAGAATAAATGAGAAAACAAGACACATGTGTTCAAGCCCACAATGTTCCACATCTATATCACCCTTCATCGCTTGCAAACAGTAGTGAGTAGGTGAATGCTCTCAGAAGAAAATAAATGAAAAAGATCCTACTATTGGAGGTGGTAAGTAATAAAATTTTACCTAAAGTTGGCATTCCAGCTCTCATTATGGTGGTATAGCTCAAATTAATAAGATAAATCTAGTGATGTAGCAGGCAAGTTATACTAGAATAAAATCCCTACCGAGTTATCTGAAGAAGTATAACACCCATCCTCCACCTATAAAGTCT
Source organism: Limulus polyphemus (assembly GCF_000517525.1). Classification (NCBI taxonomy): domain Eukaryota; kingdom Metazoa; phylum Arthropoda; class Merostomata; order Xiphosura; family Limulidae; genus Limulus; species Limulus polyphemus. Next base: position 72,298 of record NW_013667082.1, read on the forward strand.
GCTGTGACTATTTATATTCAGATATTCTTCTACTTTTTATATGCAGGCAATGATGTAGATGTGGGATGTTGTGGCCTTGGGAATCACATTTTGCTCTTATTTTTTCTTTACACATGAAGCTTTGTAAACAGAGGTTAAGACTGATAGATGGTGTATCCCCACTGTTATGTGGATCCTAATTCTACAGTCACCTCAAAAAACCTAAAACACATTTTATATCCCACAATATAGCCTGTGTCACAGTGACGACTTTGTTTTTATTTTGCAGCATTTTCAAAGATTTATTTTGTATTATGAATATGTTCTATTTTATCATATTTGGTCTTGCTATTTGTAATGGAGTCCTTCCTTTTGATGTAAAGTTTAACTTATGTGTTTAGATAACATTTATGTTTGCATTATATTCATATATATATATATATATATATATATATACAGTTTAAGGCCTCCATAGATGAAACTGTGAAGCATGTTCAGCAGTATGGTGAGGCTTGAGTCTTGGACCTCATGAATTCTAACCCAGCACACTAACAACTAAGCTAACCTGGCCTGTTTATCCTTAAATAATACAGCTCACTAATGGAAATGAGTGAACAATAATGCTTCTTATTTTATTTTTTACATTTTATAAATTATTAAAATTTGTGTCCTGCTTTTAAATGCCTCTCTTCTATATGTGACAGTCATCATTTTCAGCTTGATTACTAAAATTAAACTAATAATTAATTTTTAATTTATTGAGTCACTGTTTTACCTGTTCATTCCTTGTAATATTAAAATTATTACTGTTTTTAATATATATACACATTGTCATTTATATAAATATAAAATCTGATCATAAAGTCAGCTACATCATTAAACTACAAGGAATATGTAAGGTAACACCATCAAACATCTATAACAAGTGATACATGGTAAATAAATTGCAATATTTACCTAATCTTCCACTTTCGTGCCACAACTGCACAGTTTCCATAAATCCTATTGCTGATTTCCACACATGACTAAAAACAAGCTTTAGCACAAACTATTTGATGATCATAAAAAACTGCAAAAACATTTTGGTAACATAATACCTGATAATCAGAACGAAGCTGTGATAAAACCTCCTTCAAATTTTCACGTTGTTGAAGTAATTCTTTTTGGGCATTCTCCTCCACTTTTACTCTTTTCTGTAAGTCACTGACCTCCTTCTGGAGACTGTGGTTTTCTTTTCGTAATTGAGTCAGTTCTTCTACCTCTAGCTGTACAGCCGCAAGTTTAGCTCTAATACACACACACACACACATATATATATATATATATATATATATATATATAAGGTATATATATTAAAACTATTATATCAATTACATTAATTGTCAATAGGCAAACAAGATCAGCACTATAAAACAATAATGAACTTAATATAAATTCAAAACTAGTTAAAAAATAAATAAATAAACCTTCGCACTTTTTGGTCGTCATACGAAAGTTATAACGGAGATTTCCTGTGGTAATAGTACTCAAAAGCATTGAGGATATCCCATCTATCAGACAAAATCCAAAATGTAGATGAGAAACCAGTCAGAAGTAGTGGAAAGTTCATTAAGGGTACAGAGTTGAGTGCTTACACCCACAACGTCTCAACTCTTTCTGCCTTTCACCATCTGCAGCCAGTTGTGGGAAAGCAGTTACCCTTAAAAAGATATAATAAAGTTAGTGTGTTGCCTCGATTTAAACTCAACTAGCGTCTTCAGAGCATCAATATCAATTCCAACATGCCGGCCACTGCCATCACAGTTTTTAAGGCTAAAGTCACCTGAACAAAATTTGCTGAACCATAGTTGACATTTACGAACATTCAAAATATTTCCATAAACTTCTTTGATATTTTTTTTTGTGGCTACAGATGTGTTGTTTCTCTTCTTGTATTCAAACAGCATTACATGCTGAATGTGTGTCTTCATCATGGGTCATCACTATAAGGGATTAGAGTATACTAAACTTTAAACATTATACAGGCTATATTGACGTGACGTTTAGGCAGTTTGTTTAACTATTATACGTGATGTACGTTTTTTGGGGGGTGGTTAATGAAAGTGTTCCATTAATTTCTTGATGACCTAATATATAATTTTTTTTTATTTCTACCTATTAAGTCCTTTCCTCTACTCTATAAAAATATGAATTGATAGTAAAATAAACTATAAATTAAAGGGCAAAATGAAATAACTTAGCAAAAATTATGTTTCACATAGTTACTATTCTTAAAGATTGCCTCATATATTTATACAAAATTTTAATTTACAACCTTATGGGCTTGCAAATGAACATTATCATCTTATGATTGTTAGACGACAAGTATCTCATGAATTTACACTTTGTGAAAATACAAAATATGAACTGTAATTACTGAAGACCAGTTGAGCCTTGTGTTTATGATAGATTTTCAACTTCATATTACAATTTAAATCCTTAAATTTAAATCCTTATCAATCTTATTCATATCCAAAATTTGTTCATGTTAATGTGTCAATTCAGCACGGCAATGTTTCACCCTGATATATATATGTATGTTCCAGTTTTGTGCAGCTAACACTATTCTGAATACCAACCTTCTATATAACTGTTCCGTACCTTTATAAACAATTTGTCACAAATAAAATGCTACCGTCACTTATATATAGTCTTAGACTTTTATTTACCTGTAAATATAAATAATTTGCTATATACTCACCTCAAAACCTATAAAAACACCACAATATATCAGACACAGTGCTTTCTGCCAGAGAAGCAAGGAATCTCTCGGCTAATGACAGCTCAGTACACCTGAAGCATTATGGCCACAGATAGTTTGACCAGCTTGAATATTTTTCCCTAAAATTGATCTTAAATTCTCTGAAGCCATGAATCTTTCCTTTAATATCATTGTTCTTCTCACACAGCCGAGAAATTTCAACTGAGAAATGATTGTGCCCTCACGGGTTGCAAAAGTGAAACCAATTTTGGTGGGTCAGCCAAATCATTGCCACGGGTCACTAAGTGACCCCCAAGTCATAGGTTGCCAACCACTGGTATAAATTTTAATATTTGTGATTATTACACTTTGACTTTTAATATATGGAAGGGGCATGTTTACTTTTTAAAAGGGAATATTGTTTAACAAGTAAACTTCTCATATGCCAAATATTTAATAAAACAATATTATCAGATATGCAGCCACACAGAAAAATCTACTCATACGTCTAATATCTATAAAACACTTTCACATGTTAATGAAATCATCCATTGATCCAGGGCACACTATTATTTTTGCACATACTTTGAAATTGTGTGTATGTAGTTCATTTATATCAAAACTATTAAAATGTTTGAATCAATGTGACCATATATTTATTGATCAATGACATTTTCAGATTCATATATTTCCATTCAGAAGGTCACCAGATTATACTTACAAATAATAAATTGATAAATTTTAGTTACGTATACAGGACATTTCATACACAGAATCAAACCTGCTGATGAAACATCCGAAACATTTATAGTCGCTTTATAATCCTATCACATCAAAAAGTATAATTGTACTTATAAAGGCTACGGTAACAGACACCAATGTGTGCAAAAGTGTGCATCACTGACAGTGATATTGCATTACAGTATTATATCACTTGGGTGTTAAGTTTTTTAACATTCTTACATTATATAAAACCTGCTACTAAGTAAAACTTTTATTAAAACTACTTACATTATTCATATTCTGGTATGGTCTTTGGATTTAGACACAATGTCAAACACTAACACATCACCTGTACTCGAGCACACTAACACTATACAAACTCCATGATGATTAATATCTCAATCACAAGAGCATACTGTGGACTAAAAACTCATAGTTTCAAGGTAACACTAAAACTATTACTACAATTCTGTCAATCTGAACATACTCATCTTTACCTTCACTCCATTCTTTTCTTTCTAACATTTTGTTTGTTGATTAAAAAACAGTAAATTTTCATATATTACTCAGATATCTGATACATTAGATAAGAATGATGCATTCAATTATTCACTGGGGCAAGTTTAACTATTTCTACAGAAATTCATGGATACCAAATAGTGCTATATTTTCAGAAACCCTTACATGTGCCATATTATTACTGTCAATAAAACATTCTATATTTTAGTACTTTTTTAAGATGTTTTTTTTCCAAAACTTATCCCTAAGTTATTGACATTATACAATGCCATCCATATTTTGCTCTATATGGATTTTCCCTTAACTGTCACAAGTAATATTCTGTTTCTTGGATTTTGTCACTTGTCATTGACCCCTGCCTAAGCTGTATTACAAGTAATGACGTGGTGAGCTATAATCAATGCTAGTGATGCATTTAATCTATTTTATAATGAGTTAAATCAGAGTGACTGATAAGTTATTATAGTTACTCATGATAATTAATTCATTAAATATGAGCATAGATATGAAATAAAAATAATAAATCACCAAAACTGTGTAAACTTATTCTATCATTAAACTGCTTGGTTTACCAAAATAGTCAAACCATTTATTTTTTTCATTTTGACATATTTCAAATCTTTCCTACACCAATTCTTCAATGGTGTAATATATCCAGAGTATTGCATGCTTCTCCTACGACTACTGTCATAGTGACTGTTTCATTCATGAACTAAAATTTGCAATATCAAAATATCTTATTTAATGGAAACAGCCTATCTCTAAATAGTAATGTGTTAAAGTCCTTTTAGGCTGTAGTAAAATGATCCTCTGTGAACTAGTTTGATGAAGATGAGAGAAGCCTTGTCCAGAGTTTTTATATTACATTTAAGCTGAAACCTAACTTCTGTTTAAATAATCTATTATCACTGCCTTCATACAATTAATAGTGAACAAAAAGATTAGAAAAAATGTTTATGCATAAAATATGCAAATAAACATCTTAAATGCACCAGAATTAACCAGTATATGATTTTTTGGTGCTAATAATAATTATTTTTTACCATCCATGTCAAAGAAGCATCACTGAAGCACATGAAATTCAATGATTTTTCATGTTTTCCCTGACCTGTGGGAACTACATTTCTAGTTCTGTGTAACTAACATTATTCTGAATACCTTTATTATACATAACTGTTACAGTTCTGTACAGCTAACTATTTTTATGCACAGATGAATGTTCACAACATATGGTAATGATTTAAGAAATATACTTTAAAAATTTCATTTCAGTGTAGTTTAGACATGGAAAGTTGTTCAAGTAAACGCATCTTAACTTTGTTTTTTGCTAGCTCTGTCTGAGATCTCTTCACTAATTGGCAATGAACTGAATTTCTTGCAGGGAAGATAGCAGTGATGTCTAGAAATAAAAAGTTGCCTTTCCTATCAGCAAACCACTTAATGACTCGGGGATTTTGCCCAGCCTAATACTGGAACACGAGTGAATGGAGATCATATGCAGGGTAGTGTTTTAATATGCAAACCTGGCTAAGTTCTTGTTGTATGTTTCGTATTAAAAATGTGTATCCTATGTTTAGCAGATTTTTCAGAGATTTTGCTGAACTTTTTGAAGTTCGATTTGACATTATACATATAATTCAATTTAACTGAATCAAGATTTTGGTAAAGTTTTTCATTTAACTGTTCTTTAACACTTTTGTGAGATTTTTTACTCTTATTATAACTTACAATGCAAGACATTGTTTAATTTCAATTTAACTTTGGGGCTTGAATTAAATATTACATGACTCTAGTTTAACTTAGGTAGGCACATCTTGGCTGATGAGACAGAACCTACTAAGGTTTCATTTCCTTTCTCTCTTTCTTGCCATTCCAACACAGCCACAGCAGACAAACTTGCCTTTGCTTTACTGCTGTGTTTGTGATTGCAATTTTTCTTACTTGTAAATAAAGATTGTTTATGTACATCTTCCATGATTTGTCATTGTTGATGAACTCTATCAGAGATCAAAGATATAAACAATATACTTTATAACTGGACATCCTCTGCACCTCCAATTAGCAGACCACATCTCACTACCATGTGAAATCTGCAAGCCAGAAAGTACCATAACCTTGAATAAATTTGTTACTTCTCAAGACTTGTGATTACATATTGACTACAGATGTATCATGAATAAACAATGTTGCTTCTCAAGACTAGTAACCTTACAAATAGAGAAATGTTACTTTTTGCACTTCAGGAATACTGTGAATGGTGCTGGGTGATTAACTTGTTTAACTGATTATCAGTTAGCATTATATAAAATTATGATTTCATCGATTAATGTTGTGAAAATAATCAACTAATCAAATCAGTTTTCAATTATTACTGCTTTTGATTATTCTAAATATCCAAGTAATCACAATATTGCCATTATGATTTCTCATTATTTTGGTGAATTTTAGTTTGTTCATCTTATTTTCAAGAGTTATGACATTAATCAAAGTGTTGAATTGGCTAACTTAGTATTGGATTATCACTGTGTACAAAATAACGATTAATTTACACAAATGATAATCTTATGCTCCTTTATCACAAACAAGTGAAGTGGCACACACTGTTAAATTTATAATCCTTTTGTACATTAAAATGCACCAACAGTGCCCATGTGCTTGATCACCTCAATATAGTTATGGTAGTATAAAATAATAAACTTGATCCCCAAAACTAATCAATCACAAAATAACGTTTATTTTCCTGAACACACATTTAGTAGTTTTAGTAATCTTGTAAAATTATATTTGTAGTGAGAAACCCATAGAACAGCATTAATCATATTTTCAGCTTGTTACATATTTCATACTGTGTTGTGTATATAATACATTGTATTGTACAACAGTTTAGGATTAAAAAAAAGTAACTTAGATTAAAATCACATTCAATGAAGGGTAGCTCAAAAATTTCTTAAAAAACAAACAAAAACAATCCAAAAATAGGAAGATTAGTTTCATGAGAGAATATTCAATTAGCTGAACATAATCTATTCAAGAGGCAGACACTTAATTAATTCCAGTATTCATCCAGTTTTAAATATAAATAAACAGTTACTTTTCAAGGGTGGTGACTATACGTGTTGCAGAATGTTACTTTACAGACTATGGACATATCATGATTAAGCAGTGTTGCCTCACAATAATAGTGAAAATGGTCACTGTTATTAGAGTTAACTTTTTACTCTGGTTACCATTCTTGTTTACAAATGTCAGCTGGTTTCTTGGTCAGTCATAATGATAGAAGATGAAATAAACTTCAGCTATACATTTTCTTACCAAATTCATTGATCATCCCTCTACCATACTTCATGCAAATTAACCCTATCCACACGGGTCAAAGGCCACATCATCACATTTGTTGACTCGCATTCAAAATTTTATTGAACTACTATTTTATGAATTTATGTCTGTAAGTTTGGTATTAAATTGTATATTATAATTCAAATTTTAGTATCATACATTATCTAATCTTTTAATTTAAAAGTAAATATTAGAAAAACACACCTAAATATTAATTTTCGTGTGTCACGTAGTATGATGAATGTAGCATGGGTTCAAATTAGATGTTTGTGATATTCAAATACAAAGTTTATAGTTTCTTACAAACTAGGAACTCAAATTACCAATATTGATAAGTTAGAATATCAAATAAGAACCCTCTATCTTTTCTATATGCTGAGATTTTGACAAATTTATTGAATCAAACACAGTGGTCCTGCCCAATTCTTTCCATTTTTGAAAACACATGTACATACACTTACCCTAGTGGCTTTCAGAGCATAATTGAATTACTCAGGTTCTAAACTCATTTTTTTCAAGCTTGGATTCAAAAATTTAAGGTGAAACTTTAGTGAAATCAAAATTTCATATCTTTTTAGACCCAAATACAGCTTAGTTACTAAGTTTGATAAATTATAGTGGAATTCTATGGTACTGATATTGTAATTTATGATTTTTGGTTATTTCAAAATGTATATATAAAACAAACAATTATTTCATTTCACATCCTCCACGTGCAAATTTTTATTAGGCTTAGCAGTCTATGGGAAGAAGCAAACTAGTACAAAGTTCGTAACTAGAAGATATAATTGCTTGCTATACTTATTTACTTAATGATTATATGTTTTAAGAAAAATAAGTTTAAGAACTTGTTTGTAAATAGTAATAATGTATATATTCTAATCCACTAAAACATAGCCAACACATGTCACTTTGTAAATGTCAGTTTTATATTCTTGGATATGGTAACATGAGTGCACCTGCATCATGTCATTGTAACTTCTGTAATGTTAGTCAGGCACGGCTGAAAGGT
>NW_013667082.1:80999-82339 GCF_000517525.1 Limulus polyphemus
AAAAAAGGCATGAGAAAAACATTACTTAAAAAAATTAAAACTTAAGAAAACAAAATCTGATATTTTACATACAATAGCCTTGTAATGTTTACAGATAGTCTGCCAAATTTCGTCAATATACGCTTACTAATTTAAAAGTTATAGTAAGCAAACAATAACAAGCACAAAATGGTTATGACGTCTGTCCCAGGGGCTGAGCCCATGCTGAAAGAGTTAACCAGCTATCATTTAAGTGAGTCCCCCAGATTGCCCTTAACTTCTTCATATAATATAATTACAATTCTTGGAAAGTTTTCTTGTACAAAACTTGAAGATAGCTTTTATATATGGAAACATCTGTTAGCTGAGTTCTTGCACAGATCTTGAAATATAATGTTGATAAATGAAAACATCAGCACATGTAGATATGTAGATCTATTTTCTATAGATCATTTTCCAGACAGTTCTGCTATAATTAGTGTCTGGCAAAAAGCTCCAGCAGATATTTCCTTTGCAACATCTCAATCAATAATTGGTCCAGTTATCAATGCTATTTTCAAGTTTTGAACAACTCGACTTTCAAGATCTACGTATCTACATGTACCGAAGTTTCCATTTATCAACGTTGTATTTTAAGATCTGTGCAAGAACTCAGCTAACAGATGTTTCCGTATATAAAAGCTATCTTCAAATTAAAATTCTGTTATTTAACAGCATTTCCAATTTTTTTCCCAATCAAGTATTTCTATCAAATCTCTTGTTTGTTATGCAACTGATTATCAAAAGCTTTTTCCAAATTTTTCATTTTCAGCCTTTAACACAAGGGCAGGTGCATGTGGGATATTCTTCCTTACTCTATTTTTAAGGTTTATTAATTATCTTAGCAAAAGTATGAATAAAGTTGTTATAGTAAAGAATTTCAAATACACACAAAGAAACACCAAACACTTGTGCAGCAAAAAGTGACGAAGTGTTGTTTGGAGTTATTTGGAGTAATAAAGTCAAGAGGCTAGCATATTTTTTAAATATCAATAAAATAAAACTAATTAATTGCAAAAACCATAAAATAAAAAGAAGAAAACAGATAAAACTTGTACTTTTTTATTATAGTTAAAAAATTAAATAGAATTAAAGTCTATGTCTCATAAATAATTAAAAACTTTCATAATTTAATCAATATTATTTCATCTGACACTGCCCAATGTCAAAGGGATACCACAAGTTAAAATGTGCTGAAAATACTACTGTTACTGAATATCATAGTCCTAGCAAGAAAGTAAAATGTGGGTAATATCAACTTGAATTTCACATTGCTCACACAAATCTGGGTCAGTCCCCTTTAGCTGAAAACAAAGTGTGAG
>NW_013667082.1:83339-90407 GCF_000517525.1 Limulus polyphemus
ACTGCCCAATGTCAAAGGGATACCACAAGTTAAAATGTGCTGAAAATACTACTGTTACTGAATATCATAGTCCTAGCAAGAAAGTAAAATGTGGGTAATATCAACTTGAATTTCACATTGCTCACACAAATCTGGGTCAGTCCCCTTTAGCTGAAAACAAAGTGTGAGAACAACACAAACAAAGTGGAGCCTGATTATAACAACGTCCTCTCTCTACGATATCTTTGCTCCAAATACATGATTAATTATTGACTGTATGCTTGATATGAAAAACTTATTATCCTGTTGTTCATCACAGGTCATCTACTACCTGGCACAAAGCCTCAGCCAGATGGTAGGTTTCATTAGAAGATATGGAATGGACATAGACATAACACTACCAGTGGACAACAATTAAGCTGTGGTGTCAGCTAGCTCATTTAATGTGAGTCCAAAATGCAAGGAATCCAATGAAACTGAACAGAAAAAGATATAATAATGCTAAAGTAAATAGTTGTTTGTAAATTTCAAATCAATTGTTCCGCAGGGTCTTCAAGAAGATAAGCGAGCCTGTATAGACACAGCAAGTTTGCTTATAACTGTGTTGTTTATTAGTTCTGTATACTGTCACCAGCTTTGCATCATGATAACAGGGTGGGATACAAAATGTATTGCAATACATATTATGAAAATGATTAGGTGAAATTCAACAGAAAATTTTATAGTTCTTGATAATAACACTTAACAAGACAAAAACTAACATCTTGATATGCCATATAACAAGTCTAAATCTTTGAAGTCTTGACTAGAACTGAAAGTCACTGGAATGTACTGAACTGTTGACTAAATACATGCATGGCTCATACAATTAGTTAACAAACAGCTTATTATGTAATGCTTGCCTGTAGCTTGGTATCTAGGTTCAAGAGGTTCAAACATTCCTCTAAGCCTTTCACCATCAACAGTGCATTGAAGCATGTCCTTCACAAGAAATGATGAAATATTTTGTTGTTGCCATGGCAAATTGGGATGAATGATGACAATTCCATTTATTAGTTTGTGGTTTTGACAGCTGAGAAGAGTGTACTGATTTGATATCATTAAAGTGTCTATTTTCACCTCCCATATATTCAGTCACTATTGTACTTGTGCTACAAGCATGGTGCCAGTTGATGTGATACAACATACTTGTATCATTGCCACTGTATTAAAATGTAGCTTTACACAGCTTGAACACAACCTTTATATTGTCCATTTTAAGGAATACATGTTATCCAGACATCTGATTTGAACTTAATAACTACTTTCACAATTTGTATAAAGTTAGATATCATTTTGCAAAGAATAAAGTTTGGTGGGTATTTTTATTTGTATGCATGTGTTTATGTTTTGTGTTGCTTTTAAGGTGGTGTCTACTATACTCACACTGCTTTAAAAAATTACAATTTATATATTTCATTATGTATTTGTGGTGAATTTTTGTATTCTGATATTATTTATCATACTAAAAATATTTTTTATTCTTTACTGATATAAGCAACTATTAACTATACTACTTGGCAGAATAAGTCAAGTAAATAATGAACAGTTATTGTTATAGCTATCATCAGTATAAATATTGCAGTTCATTGACATACTGGTGAAATATGCCACCAGCAGAGTTTTACAAGCTATGAACTGGAGAAGTTCAGAAACCAATATGCATGTCCAAAGCCCCTGAATGTGATGCACAGAATCAAAGATTTTCAATATAGATGATTTATAGCCAAGACATAGAATAGTTTGAATGAGGGCAAGGTAAATGTGTAAAATGGAACATTTATCCATTTCCCAAGATATGAAAAAACACAAGGATGTTAAGCATTCCTGTTTGTTTGGCTTTAAGATACCAAAGATCTCTATTTCACTTACCACAACAATCTGTGTACCTCCCAGATGGAGCTCAGAATCAGGGTGCAGAATTGCACACAAATAGTTTTAAATTATGAACATTTACTATGGCCCATAATATAGTTTAGTGATGGAAATTTGGAACTGCCACTCAATAAACATCTTATTCAATGGCTGACAAGAAATATAAAAGTTATAACACAGACTTCATCTTTTGCAGGAAGCTGTTTAGTGATGTCACTGATTTTAATACTAGAAAGCATGACATTCAAGGCATAGCTTGTGTGAAAATTGGAACAGTATTGATTTGAAGAGAACTCAAAATGACCTGTTTACTGGAAAGTTATAAAGAATTTGCCAAATGGGCTGCACTCAGAATAATATAGTTCCCATAAAATACCAAATGTCCATATTGTGTATTAACAGACCTTCTCGGGATAACAAAAATTCATAAACAAGATCTCTCTTTAAAAAGGCTTTCCTGACTGAGGTTTCAAGATGAATCAAGTAGATGGCAGATTATTTCTGCCTTCAAAAATCACTGTGTGTTTGAGAGGTGGTAGTTTGATTTGAAAATTAACTGTTCTCTCCAAAGTCTTACACAACAAGTCAGGTCAATGGGTCTATATTATCTAAATTAAAAGGAATAATAGGATCTTTTCTGGTTTTAAAAAAATGATGAAATACATTTAATGCTATAACAATGGAAATGTTTCCAACCAGCTATGGCTGATAGAAACAGAAGATGATCTAATAAGGTAGTATATCATAACAACACCATCTAGTGCAACAGATATGCTACCGGACTTATGAGTTCCATCACAATAGTTTACTCTAACCTAAAAACATTAGGCCTAAAAGGTAGAGGAATTCACTAAGCCTATGCTCAATAACCAAAAATAGAGGGGAAAAGACTCAGGTGTTAGCTAGAATGATGGGCAAAGCACTTTCCAAGTGTGTTTGCAGTTTCTGTATATAAGCTACCTCTTAGCCATTGAATTGCAAGAACTCAAGGGAAAGAGATGTAAACTTTCCATTCACTTTCCAAAATCTCAAACCAGATGATCTTAGAACTAGTGGTTGAAGAAATTCTAAAAGGAGACTTCATCCAAGATTCTTTATAACTCTATCCATGATATGATGAACTCAGACTTACACCTTACAATATTCAATCAAGTTGATAAAGATAGGTATCTGTTAAAGACAAAGGCTCTTTTTTGAGCATGGCAAGCTTCCTAGCAGCCAGGGGTCTAAAAAGAAGAAGAAGAAAATGAAAAAGTTACAGGGATGATACTTGAAGCTACCTGGACAATGTAATCAGTCACTGTCTCCAAGAAGTCATTTACTACAATAGGATCAAGTGAGGTTAAGGAGGGTTAAATGGCCCTTTCTAATTTCCACTGTGGCATACAAGTTTGATTGCATTGGCTGTTGCCTGTCTTTTGCTAAACAATTGGAAAATTATAAATGCACTGTATCACTGTCCATCTTCCAAGAAAACAAAAAAAGGGAATAGGCAAACAAAATGACAAAACCTAACTTAGGGCTTGGAAATAGGCGAGATTTACAGCATTTGATAAAAACGGGTAATATTTAAAAGCAGACATTCTACAGATCTATATCATTTGACAATATTTTCCACCCCCCCAAAGAGAAGTATGTCCACTTATCTCTTAAAGCTGAAGAAGGAAAACAGAATTATCTAATAAGATTTCTTCACCTAGGGCAGCTATGATTAATAGAGCATGACAGTCCGGCCAATGGAGACATGGATTACAACAGCTTCTAGAGGAATAATGAATGAAAAGATGCATGGAGAGAGTATGCTGGGTAACCAGCAATGCTACTTTTCCATGCAAAAGACTATCACACAACCTGCCTTTGAGTATCACAAAAAACTTCTGAATGATGGTTAAAGTGGTAAAAATTTAACAAGACTTTGATGAAATTAATACTTTTTAATAAATTTGACAGTTTGATTGAAGAACTGTGACTAATCTTCCCTGATGAATCACATACAGGCAAAGAAACAACGATGGGTTTATCCCCTAGACAGTCTATAGAGGAAGAAAAATCTCAGACAAAAGAATAAAAAGACTGGAATAGAAAGACAAGTATGCACTCCTATCATGAAGGTGGAAGAGAAGACAGATGTATAAATATGCTTCAGTTAGGGTGTGACTAACTTTAGTGCCTCAGACTATAAGATTGTTACTCAATATCTAAAAATTCAGCATATCCTTCTCATACTTCCCACAGTCTTCAATTTGGGGCCTCTTCAAAGTTCCACTGGATGGTGTAATGTTTAAAGAATCCATAAAATGAAATAAAATTGCATCCACCAATCTTGCCTACCAAGAGGACATGTTATAATGTTAGTGAGAACTATACTCAAACACCAGTGAAATATTTAAAGAGTCCACAACACCCATTAAAGATGTTGGATAGTGAAACTCAGCACACCTTAACAAATGATCAAGAAGGAGTCACTCCAGTGACTCCCATCTGTAGATATTCAAAGTCAAAGTAGTGTACTGCAGAAAACTAGGAACCACATAGCTACAGGATCTACTCCTTCCTTTCACAGGTAGCCACATATGGCAAGCTAATAGGTGGATGTTTAGATCCAAGAGAAGATAAGCTGCAAAAGCAGAAGCTTCCCTGAGGGATCCTCTATCACAAATAGGTAACCACACTGCTGAATAAATAATGAATTACCATGTAGGTACACACAAAAGATAATGTGGAGCACATGCACAACACATATGAAATAAGGCATTTTTATTTAAGGATCACCTTAGAACTAAATTTCACAAACTTATTTAAAAAGGAACCCATTAAAAACCTAATGAATAGTGTTTTAACCACAAATCTTATAGTTTATTATAGCTACCAGTATGTTTATTTTAACCAGATAGCTAAAAATTAACAAAGATATAAATTAAAAATTAAAATGTTTGACATTTTGCAAGTATTGAAATTAGCATCATTAGCAACAACAAGGTAAAAAAAACATTCCAGACTGAAAAAAATAATATGTTCAAAAACAAAATCAGCAAAACACTTACTTAAGTGTCACAAGTTCTTGTTCAGAAGCCATTTTACCATCAAGAGCAGCTTGTAATTTTTGTTGTAATTTATTTAACTCAGCATGTACTTCATGGACCTTCTCACTTTGTTGATCCTCCAACTCTTTCACTCTCAACTCTAGTTCTAATCTTCAAATAAAAATATCAAATCATTAACCCATATCAACTCCAACTCCATCCTTCATATAAAAAATAGGTTATTATCCACATCCCTTCCATCTTTTAAGTAAAAAAATCAAATGATTAACTATATCAATTCTAGTTTCACTCCGTACATAAAAAATTCATCTCCTTATCTGTATTAATTTCACTGTAGCTGTAGTCTTCTTATTACAAATCACATTTAATCTATACCAATTCTACTCCAGATCCGTCCTTCATACAAAAACACCACAGGAAAATAAAAACATATCCACTCCAACCTTCACACCCAAATATTAGGTCATTTACCCTTTAACTCCATTACAGCTCCACCCTTCACACAAACAGTGTAATTACTCACAAGAAAATCACTTCAGCTTTTTTTTTTCTTCACACAACATTAACTCTACGACAACTCCATCCTTCACATGAAAACACTTTCATACACAAGTTCAACTCCACTACAGTTCTACTCTTTACACAAAAACAGCCATTACCAATATCAACTATACATCAGTACCACCCTTCATACAAATACAGTCATTTTGAAGTGAAACTTAATTAACATTAGAGCTATATCTGATAAGTCAGTTAGGTAACAGGAAAGTTGCTAAAGATATCAATTATGGAATACTACTAAATCTCTTCCTAACTTATGTGAAATGAAATAATGAGACTGGAGGGAAATGGTAAAATATTTATTAGAACACTAAAAACACAAACACACCATGTATCTGTGTGTGTGTATTTGTTTGTATATTAACCAAGTGAGATGTTCATTCTCACAGAAAATCTTCTAATTATCTCTTTTTCTCATCCTGACTAGACCAACCCATATTATTTTATACTATACTGACTAAGTTCCTAAATTTAACATTTATTTGTATGCAAGAAAATTTGCATTTACCTAGGACTACTAGTGCTACCCATGTAAAGGGTCATTTTCATCACATGTATGGGTCCAACTGTTGAAGAACACTACTGTTGACATCCTTACACAATAAGTCATAATACACAATATCCTTCCTGTTGAACACTGTCACATGTCCAATATTCAACAATAGGGCATATTTTTACAATAAAATCATTGGAGCACTTCCTACTTTAAAAACACTGGTTAGATTCAACCTCAGGTGTAATTCCTACATTAAAAAGCACTAGAGTATCTCCTATGGCATGTGGCTTATATACAAATAAGAATGATGAGAAGGTCCCTGAAAAGGAATGAAGTTACTCACCTCTGTCACAATCAAGCCAGGGCTTGTAGAATAGCAAAGTTCCTTTATGCTTTACTCATGATAGTCCATGAGTGAATATAGTGTTTTGTATTATATTGGATATAAAACAATTGTTAACCTGAAAGTATCGAGCCAGTTTTATGGAATATCTCAACAGAACTCGTTGCTACCAGGAATTTAGTTATTATTCTACTAGTAACTAGTGAGGATTTGTAAAAGCATACCTGACCATGCAACAATAACCACTGAGTGGGATACAAATAAGAATGATGAGAAGGTCCCTGAAAAGGAGTGAAGTTACTCACCTTTGTCACAATCAAGCCCGGGGCTTGTAGAATAGCCACGAGGGGTGTTTGTGACTGAAATTCACTTGAGGAGGAGACTGCTAAATCCTGTAAATAGTGCAATATAAAGGTGTTAAGTGTGGTCCACATACCAGTCTGTACAATTCTCTCCAACCGAGGTACTAGAAGCATCAATATATACCAAACTTGATGAGATGCAACCCTAAGAAGTATCTGCTCCTCCAATGAAAGACCAGAGTAAGAACCAACTGAATCCAACTCACCAAATTGTCAAAGGATAAGTCGTGTGATACTGAAGGATCCCAATGGATAAATAACCGGTGATATGAGCTACAAAAATCTTCAGTGCATGCCACATAACATCAAAGAGCCTGTACTGGATCCGATTGGTCATATAAAAAATTGGTCATAAACAAATATGTTGTA
>NW_013667082.1:90451-112218 GCF_000517525.1 Limulus polyphemus
ATCCGATTGGTCATATAAAAAATTGGTCAGAAACAAATATGTTGTAAGTGAAATATCATATAGTGAACATGATTCCAAATGTTCAAAAGGTGGATGTGTTAATGCATGGAGAACCACTGTGATATGATGAAAGATTTCAAAAATGATGACAAACCCAGGGACTTAAAACTTTTCTTCTTTAGAAAAACGAAAAGTAGCTGATAAGGCAGCCTGATACAAGGCAACAGATGAAGGTGCCAAACCTTTGTAAAACATTCATGTCAAAAATTGAAAAATGTGGTGCAGTGGGACGCCTGGGGTTAAACACATGTCTGAGAGACCATTGATGATAAGTAAACTATTTCCTTTGATAAACTACCAAAAACAACAAAAAAAAAAAAGGATGTTGAATGGAATGTGTTAGTAAGGACACCATTCAAGACAGCAATCCCTGTTGTCATGTGATGGCCACATAAAAGCCAGGCATGAAGTCAAAGAATGCCGACTGCTGGATGAAAAATATCCAACCGAGACTGATGTAAGAGAAATGGCTGGGAGGAAGAAGCTGACAGTTCTGAAGATACTGAAGGAGTAGAAACCAGGGCTGACCCGGCAATATGTTGCCACCAGAAGAACTTGACAGGAACTGGAATGAATCAGTGCCTGAAACTTGGAGAGTAGAAGAATTGGAGAGAACACAGAAAGATTATGACATGTCCAAACCTGGCTAAGAGCATCTACTCCCAAAGCCATAGGGTGAGGTACTGGAAACCAGATGGATGGGAGCTAAGCAGCCCAGCATGTGGCAAAGGCATCGATCCATGGTGTCCCTAGACAAGAGCATATCCATTGTAAAACTTGAGGATGAAGCATCCATTGCATAGGAAGAGCTCCATTGGGATGAAATGACTGGTCGACCACTAGATTAATTACCCTTGGAATATGACACGTAAGTAGAAAAATTTGGTGTTTGTATGTACAAGGAAAAGATCCACTGTCCGAAAACAACAATCTGGAGTGAGTGGCTCCTTGCTTTGAAATGTGCAAATTTCCACTGGTCTTGTAATGACTATTGAAGGGTCCTTATGTGGGCCCAACCTAAAGGAAGGAGTTATTACAAGGATGCTCACATCCCCAAAAGAGATAGAACTGTGCATGCAAGTGAAGAAAAAGACAACTGGATTTGAAGAATCACCCATTCACTGGCCTGAAGGCATAGAGCAGAAGGTTGTGCTCCTTAGTCTGGAATTGAAAAGCACCCCTAAACAAATAAAACCATCTTCATAATTTTTGCCTTTGAGATAAAGTGAATAAGAAAAAATAATGAGAAGCTTATATATGGATCGGTTATAAAAGGCACATTATCATACGTGGAGAGAGTCACAAAATTAAAATCACTAGGGCAATATAGTGGGATATAAAGACTGGAGCAAGCAAGATAGAATTCATACCAATGCTTAGAGGGGCAAAGAAGAAAACTTTTCATCAGAATAATGCCAAAGTGTGAGAGGGGGTAAGTGCATTTCGAAACTCCTAATTTCAAATGTCATGAATCTCCAGTTCTAAACTTAAATACACTACTTTTATAACCTGAATACAACCACTGATTATATCAAAAATACAAACCCTAGTTTAAAACCTGAATACAAATATCATTTATATCCTGAATACAAACGTTGATGAAATACTTTGCTTCGTTGTTGTTAAGTATAAAGCTACCCAACAGGCTATCTATGCTGTACCAATCATGGGTATCAAACACTGGTTTTTAGTGGTATAGTTTTCAGACTTACTGTTGAGCTTGGGGTGGTGGTGAGATGCTACATACAGCA
Organism: Limulus polyphemus; assembly: GCF_000517525.1. Classification (NCBI taxonomy): domain Eukaryota; kingdom Metazoa; phylum Arthropoda; class Merostomata; order Xiphosura; family Limulidae; genus Limulus; species Limulus polyphemus. The sequence continues at coordinate 92,263 of NW_013667082.1, forward strand.
AACACTGGTGTATTAAACTGATAAATACAAACACTGGTATATCTTTAAGACTTAACCAGGTGGATCTGAATTACAAATAAAATGAATCTCAAATATTCTAATCATGGTGCATCCTTTCTAAAATAATACCTCAGAGTAAAGGTTTTATCTTTTGTTGAAGTCATGAATATTTTTATACTAAAACATTATCTAATTATCCTGAATCACATTAGCAAAAAAATTTAAATTATTTATTACTTACTTTTCTGATTCTAGCTTTCGAACAACTTCCAAATCATAATGTCGAGCTGCATGATGTTGTCTCTGTAACTCCAATTCTTGATCTGTTAGGTTTTGGTTTTGTTTCCTGATTTTTTCTTCTAAAATCTCCAATTCAAGCTTCATATCTATAAATAATCAGAACCATTGTTTCATGCACATTCTTCAACTACATAACAAAAAATAACCTTTCTGTTTGTTAGTGTCTATAAACAACCAGAATGTCTACTACCTATGAATTCTTTAACATGATACTCAATATCCTTCAACTTGTTACTTGCTAAAAACCATAATTACTGTTACTTGAATGATCCTCTACTAGCTGTTTCATAATATTCTTGCCTGTTAATATGTATATACAACTGAAGTGTCTACTACATGCATACTTCTTAATCAGACAATAAGATAATCATTGTTCCATCTGTTAGTATCTACACACAAATAACATTTCTACTGCTTGCATGTTCCTTGACTAGATACTTAATATTAAGCAGACAACTTCCCATCATATCCATGTTTTATACATTGTACCTTTAATCTAGTAATCAGAAAAGTTTCTTTTACACAAAACTTTCTCATTACTACTACTCAGAAGAAACTTGGAAGCTGTGATTTACTGCTAAGTAACATTTGCTGGGAACATGATTATATATACTTGATTTATTACTTGTTATCAAAGTTATGTTTTTTTTTTGTTTCTAGCCATCTAACAGTTGATCCAATTTACTTAGAACTACAACCATGACATTTAAATATCTATACTATATTAAATGAAATTTTTATTAATACTTTTTTGCTAACTTAAACAATAGCAAGGAATCATAAACACGATGTTAGAAAAATACATAGGTTCAAGAAATAAATTTCACACAAAATAAGATCCCCTATAACCTGAGCACTTTTGAAAGGTGGACCTTACTTCTTCAGGTGCAAACTAAAAAAAAGAAAGATCATCCTTTCGAAAAACACTTTGGTTACAGGATATTTTATTCTTATGTTAAATGAATTATAAACATTAATTAAATTTTGAAATCAAAAAAAATATGATTTTGACAAAACAATTTCAAGAATTCTACTTATTTAAAAACCCATTAATAAACAAAATAAAATAATTTTTCTTAAAATTAAACAAAAACATTGAGATGGAATGACAGAAGTACCCCAAAAAGCATCCAAAAGATACCACTGACAATGAGAGAAAGAAATCCAAAGATCAGAAGAGCCAGGTATACTCTTCACCTGTGTATATAATTTGTAAAACACAAGGGTGGAAGTTATGAGGTGTAGAGTGGCTAGGGCATGTCGGACTGTACTTGACAAGTAAACAACATCCAAAACCTCCTCGTGGGGTGCTGACATCCATGTGAGAGTATAGGATGAGGATCATACCATCTTCATCTCAAACCCAAGAATCGGGGATTAAGACCTGCATTGATTACAGCATATGACACAAAGATGGAGGATGGAAACAACTCGTGTGAGGACTTATGTTGATTGGTTCACTCGATTCCAAAACCTCAATGTTGAGAACCAACATCCACACGAAGGTAGGATGAGGGCTCCCAATCAAAGGAGTGAACTGCATTTGCAATGAATCAACTCCAGTGTGTATTGAATGTGTAACATGAGGCCTCGTCAACCAGTAAGGTGACGGACCAACTCTACTGTTTGTGGAAAATAATAGTAGGAGGCCATGTCAACCGGTCAGGTGGCAGATCAACTCCCCAGTATTGTAAATGGCATAAGGAAGACGCATCATCCTGGACAGCGATGGATCAACTCCAGTGGTTGTGGAAAATAATAGTAGGAAGCCATGTCAACCGGTCAGGTGGCAGATCAACTCCCCAGTATTGTAAATGGCATAAGGAAGACGCATCATCCTGGACAGCGATGGATCAACTCCAGTGGTTGTGGAAATTGTAACAGGAGGCCACATCTCTCAGAAAGGTGAAAGATCTACTCCAGTAGTCATGGAAATTAACAGTAGGAGGCCACGTCAACCTGTGAGATGATGGATTAACTCCACGGTACTATAAATGGTATAAAGAGGCCACATCATTTTGTAAAGTGACGGATCTACTTCAGTGGTTGTGTAAATAGCATCAGGAGGACACGTCAACCAGTCTGGCGATGGAGCAGCTCCACAGTATAGTAAATGGTATAAAGAGGCCATGTCATTTTGTAAAGTGACGGATCTACTTCAGTGGTTGTGTAAATAGCATCAGGAGGCCACGTCAACCAGTCTGGTGATGGATCAGCTCCACAGTATAGTAAATGGTATAAAGAGGCCATGTCATTTTGTAAAGTGACAGATCTACTTCAGTGGTTGTGTAAATAGCATCAGGAGGCCACGTCAACCAGTCTGGTGACGGATCAGCTCCACAGTATAGTAAACGGTATAAAAAGGCCATGTCATTTTGTAAAGTGATGGATCTACTGTGGTGTGGTGATTAGGAGGTTTTGTCCATCAGCAAGGAGGCATATCAACTTCTTTGGAGGGCACATTGCGTCTACACTAGCAGAACACCACTGCCCTACTCTCAACTGAATGGTTCTAATCTGTTTCTTGTGAAAGTTATTCAAGAGGGTGCCTCCATGGTCAACCACCTCAGCAGCTTGCAACTGGAAAGTGGCAAGGACTCCCATACTCCAATTGAGGAAGGGGATGACAATGCATTGGAGAGTCTGGACGAACATCATAACCAGAGATGGTGCAATGGGTGACAACAAAACATTATTTTGAAAAGCAGACCATACCAAGTTATTCACTCAAGGCATGGCAGGAATGGGCAGCAATCTTCTTCTGCTTTACCCATGCAGTTCATGTGTGGTACCAGTCCAGAACAGACATGTTTATGAAGAAATTATTGTGAGATAGATAATCTTTCAGCAATCTCGTGGAACACCCCATCTCAATGGTGAGCGTAAGGATCCATGGATGAGAGAGTGTAAGTCAACATGGCTTACAATGCAGATTTAGAGTTAAAGAATACCTGGTAAGGTACCACTCCCCACTGAGTGGGATCCATGTGATAAACAGTAATATAAAGTACCCTGAAAGAGAAAGATAAATAAACTTTACCAGATAAAGTTGCACCAAAGTATGAATAACAGCTACAGATGGTAGATGAAATCCCAAAGAGAAGGAAACCATGAGATGATGGAGACAGTGGGAGATGAACATACAGGAAATGGTCAGAATGCATAATCTCCTGCATTGGATGACAAATACAAGAAGCAAGAGAAACAGAAAGGTATAGGATCAGACGAAAGAACAACTGAATCAACAGGTAAAGGGAGAGGTTGAAAATCAAAAAGGGATGATGATTGCCTGGGGATAAAGAGAGATGGGATCATGTATTCTGGAAGGCAGCCAAATGGTCTCTAGTAAAATGAAGAGCCCTTACCAGACACAGAAATCTATCCAGATCTAGTGAAGAGTAAATAAGGAAAATAGGAGAAAATGAGGAACAGCCTTCCTCAGTTGCCAAGGTCTGTGGGAGGAAGAACAAACCAGATAAAGGAATGACAGGAAGAAGTAGAATTGTATGTGAAATGTCAATGGAAAACAAATCTGACCACCAACTTCCACAGGTTAAGAGAAGGGATTATGTAGTACAGGAAAGATATAACACTGAACATTGGGAAGTGGTTCAAATGGAGGTAAAGTAAGGGAAAGTTGACCACACAAATGACCCAATCCAGAAGGGCTGGACACCTATGAGGGCAACATAACTGGAAGGAATGCACAAGCATGGAAAGAGCAGGGAAATTAGAAACACTATGGCACTAGAAAAATGAAAGTTACGAAATAAAGACCACCTGATATCTGAAGAGCTAAGAGAATGAAGACCAATGGTCAAAGAGCCAGGTGAGAATTTCCACCACACGAGCCAGGGTAGGCTGGTCAGTGGGAAACCCCCTTGCAGTATACCAGTGGAAGACCTGCCACTTGTGTTGTTTACATTACATGTAAAATGGACAGATAGAGCTAGCTAACAAGGAAGTGACTCAACATTTGAAACCAGATTGAGATGCCAAAAACCTGACAAAAGGTAGGTGTGAATACACAGAACATGAAGGTTAGAATATAGAAAATGTGATCAATGTCAAAGAAGAAGGCAGAGAGAAGCAGAGAAGGGATAGAGGGAAGAGGAGCAGTCAAAATAACCTTGGAAACCAAGTCTGAGCTGGTCAATAGGGAGCAATATTGAGTACTCGACAAGGAGAGGAATGGACAAGAAATCACCTGATGAAGGAATTTGATGGATGAGACACATAAAAATACTTGTGAAACCAATCCATGTTGAAGGGAGCAACTACCAGAGCCAACAGATAATGTACAGACAACCAAAAGAGAGGGAACTTGGGGATAGGTCTGTAGCAAAGGCATCCATGTGTGGAGACCCACACTAATGGCAAAGAACCTAGAAAACAAGGAGATCTAATGCCCACTAATGGGACAAATCTGGTTGGGATGCGAAAGATGATCCATGACCTGATGAAAAGCACCCCACTCAGGACATGTAATTATGCAAAGGTAATGTATGTGGCCCCAGTATAAGAGATCCAATGATCAAAACATTGATCTCTGGATTGGTTGTACCCACACTGGGCAATATATGCCACTGCCATAGAAATGGCTGAAGGAATCAATCCCAGACAATGTCAGGCAAGAAGGAAGTGATGTAATGGCCAACGTATGAACATAAGTTCAAGAACAATTACTAGCAAAGTACTGAAGTCTGCAGACCACTAGCCCAAAGTGTCATTAGGATTGACCCATACTCCCCATACCTGAAGGGAAGGGACACACTCACCGACGTATGGTCATTGTTCAGCCACAAATACACATAGTCTTGTAAGGAAGAAGGAAGGGAAAGTTCTATCATTTGTGAAATGACCTCTGAAGGGATCATAAATGGGCATGCCTGAGGGGGTCCAGTGAAGTCATGGAAGACCAAATCCCCAAAAGCAATAGAACCTTGTGAACAGTAAGTGACTGAGCTGAGAAGACATGGTGAACTAAAATTCCATTAAACTAAGTCATGAAGGAATAGGCAGGGATTGACAGATATTCGAGTTGAAAAAACCTCCAACTGGACAAGATAGTGAGTGGGTCAGAGGAAGGACATCTGTATGTTGACCAACCAGCTCATCCAAGCCACCTCCGAAAATAGCTGCCAAGTAAATGTGTTTGATTCCAATATAGAAGTAGCCAGGAGAATCCAGTCAACCATATAATAAAGAAATCACAGTCCCTGAGCATGGAGATGAAGTGCAAAAGCCCGAACAAATCGACCAAATACACAAGGTGTCAAAAAAAGTCTGAAGGGAAGGCCTGAAATTGATTAACCAACCTGAGAGAGACAAACCCAAGAGAAGGATGACAAAGAGGTGATACTGTCATATGAGGTAAGTGTAGGAGACATCGATGGAGGATATCCACAACCCAGGAAAAAAAATACCTATCACAAGAAAAGAAGGAACTCAAGGTGAACATGGATATTGATATGAAAAGGTTGAAGTGAGAACAATCGATTATCAGCTGCCAAACACCAGTTGTCTTGGGGATAATGAAAAGGTGGGAAGAAAAACCCCAAGAACGATGGGAACAGGTTCTAATGCCCAATGCCAGAGCAATTACTGAACTGCTTCTGACAAATGCTGGTTAGTCACGGGAGCTCAAGGAGGAGGGAAGGAAACAGGGAAAGAAGAAACCAGAGGTGCTGATTTATATTGGAGGGGTGGACACAAATGAGGCACCACCAGAGACAAATGGCAGGAATATTTATAGGGGTGGAAAGTAGGAGGGCCAACACCATAAGATAAATAGAGGGTAAACAGACCCAAGCCAGTATAGCATCACAACTACTAATGTCCTGACAACAAAGAAACCACATATGGAAAACTAAAAGAGATACAAATAGGTAATGAGAAACCTAAAAACTACTGATATAAAAGTGGTAGACAGCCTGATGGGAAGAAATGGCAAAATAAGCTGAAGTCCTCAGGGGCATGGCATGCTAATCCAACCCATGTAACAGTGAGACTGAGATGTTAATAAAATAAAAATAATAAATACATATATACAGATGTATAATTTTAAGAGATCTAAGCTATTTAGACTAAACATTTGTGGTTTCTTGTTATAATTTGTGGTCATTTAAGAACAAAAAATGTAACTTGCATCTATTTCTTAATTTTTTATGTTGATTACAAGGTCGATCAAATTGACCAAATTCATACAGAGATGCAATAGTGAAAGTAACAGATAAAATATAATGTTAGTTATGGAGGTTATTAGGAAGTTATAAAGATTTTGCACATGAAATTTGACAATTTTCTGATACATAAAAGTATTTCTAATCTTGAAATAAAAATTATTCTGTATGATGGATAGTCAACATTCGAAAAATGCATGAGCAAATCATTATTTAAAAAATCTTAAAACTTAATAAAACAAGAATTTGATATTTTCTGTAATAGAGCCTTGTAACATTTACTGAAAATCTGCAAAATTTTATGAAGATACACTAACTGTACTAAAAAGCATAGTATGAAAACTATAACAAGCACAAAATAGTTACGAGGTCTGTCCCTAGGACCAAGCCCATAGTGAGAGAGTTAAGGGGGGATTATCCTACTGAGGCATGACTTAGTGGAAGACTGCATCCTTCTCATTCAGGGAATACACTTCACCCAATAAAGATGACAGAGCAAATTATATTGTCAAAAGAGACTTTTATATGGCACTAAGTTGTCACAAAAGTTGGAGTGTGAGATTGCTTAACTGCATAATATCTCTCAGACGTTCAACTAACCATGAGAATATAGTATAGCTAAGGTAACGTGTCAGACTGTTCTAAATTGTGGAAATACTTATGTAAGATACTAACTAGAATAATCAGATGCAGAGAGAAAATATCCAAGACCCACATCAGAAAGAAAATAAAAGACACATCTGACATGCCAAACCACTGGGCTCGGTTTGAAGCTGTTTGGAGTGGTTTATAATACACTTCTACATAACACTCCAGTCCTACTTCCCATGAAGGTTACAACATCAAACCATTTCAACTTCCCCAGTGACTTATGATGGAAAAGAAAAGGTTCTTTCATTATTACACTTGAAGGAGAAGGGGGAATTTATGAAGTGAAAAATGCCAGGTGCTCAGAACAAGCAGAAATCAACACATTTGCATAAGAGTTTCAACTTTAATTTTATATCTTACTGAGTAAGTTTTATGAAACTTACTGAGTATTACTGTATCATCCCACTATATAACTAAAACCATATTGTTGCACTGCATTATATACTGTGCAAGCATTAATACACAATGTAAAATATAATGTAGCAACAACATGAGAGAAACTTAGAAGTTAATTCTTATTTATTTTTACTGTATGCTGAATATTGTATGCACGTTTGTGTATAGATGTGATGAAAGCGTGTATGTTAGAATAGATATGTCAGCCACTGAGTGTTTGGATGTGATATGTTACAGTGGGAGTTTTGTTGAAGTTAATAAAAAGAAAAAATTAAACAGTAATTCTTTATTGTTAGTGTTACTAAGAGTTGGAGCTACAATATTTTCTATATGGTAAATTACAATATAAAATAAAGCAATATTAATATGAACCTTAAAACCATTCATCAAATCAATTATTGAAGTAAATGCTCTTCCTAAATAGTTTGACTGGTAAAAAATAAATTACACATACTGTCAATACAGTAATAAACAAACAAATACTGTATTGATAATGCAATGTCTATATATATTTCAGCACATCAAATTTCATAAGCAAAATGAGAGAAAGAACAGAAAAAAAATATAAGGAAAGTCATAGTGGAATAAATTATATAATTCTATGTCAAATTCAAAATGATCAAAATAACTAATTTGACACGTAATTTAAATATAACCATGGTAAAGAAACCAACTTGCATACAGATAGAAACAATGAATTCAATCCTAGTTGTACTGCAGTACAGGCACTTAAGTTTTTTCTGTAATTTGCTGAACTACATTCAACTCTTTCAGCATAGGTTCATCCCAGAGACTGATCTCTTTACCATTTGGTCTTGTTATAGTTTTCATGCCATAACTTTTAAATTAGTGAGCGTATCTTCATAAAATTTTGCATATTATCAGTAAAACATTACAAGGCTTTATTATGCAAAATATCAATTGTTCTGTTAAATTAAAAATTTTTTTTCATGCCCTTTTTCTTTTGGAATGTTGACCATCCGACATACAATGTAATTTTGATTTTAAGATCAAAAATGCCTTTATGCATCAGAAATTTCAAATCTTGCATGCAAAATCTTTCTAACCTCCAGATCATTATCAAAAAGTTTTTAGAAAAAACTTTATATTTTATGTGTTATTTTCATTATAGTATCTATGAAAAGGTTTGGTTGATTTGACTGAACTCATACCAACCATAAAAAATTAGGAAATAAAAATAAATTGTGCTTTTTTTTTGTCCTAGAATGACTACAAATTATAACACAAAAACAGTAATGTTTAGACTAAATAGCTTAAATCTCAACGTTATATATATTTATTATTTTTGTTATACTGATCTTTTAGTTGTGCCTAACTAACATTATAAAAGTGGCAATGACATGGTGCTGAGAAAACCACTAGGGGGATATTTCGAGCTTTTGATTAGTTATACACATATCATTGGGTGAAGCAGATGTACATGAGCAAATATTTTAAAAAACTGAAGACGTGGATGAGGCCACTTGGGTTGATTTACTAAATATAATAATATCACAGAAAATAGAAAAGAGAGGAGGTTCTTATTTTTATTCTAGCTTGTCAGTATCAGTAATTTGAGTTTCTATAGACTATTTTGTGAATCAATTAGGTGTTTCTAAGTACATTTCACAATTGCTTCTGCATTTTTTTTTTTTTTTGGTGTCAAGAGAGTTTAAGAAAGAAACTATGAAAGTTAGGTTTATAGGTGTAGTACACATACATGAAGCCATGACATAATTAAGGACACCTGAATTACAAAATTAGGTCAAGAACTAGGTGAAGCATAGTTAGTTGGTTAGTTAGTATTGAGACTCACGAGTTAAAAAAATAAAGCTAAAACCCAATGAAGACATGGAGAAAAACAACAGTCATGACTTTGACAGTGATAAGCTCCTGACACTGATCTAGTAGTACAGTAAAAGCTACTAAAAAGTTTGTGATAGCATCTAAAATTGGCACTTTGATAGAGGATCCATTACCACAGCCTAGAGTAGTAATGTAAATGAGAAAGAAACCAAAGCACTCACCATCACAGTAACCAATTACTTGAGAGTTTTGGTTCTTGTTTTTGAAATGCCTGATGAGTTGCAGAACTTAGCCAATGAAGTGTCAGAACTACTTGTGGGTAGTTAGGAATACTATTTGGAAAATAGAAAGGATACAGAGAAAATATTGTTTAGAAACTTATGTCTAGAGCTAAAAATCAGTTCTCCAGCTCGAAACAGCAGATCTCCAAAGGTTATCAAGTTCTTAACCATCATGAAAATGAAGATATCCAATCTACAGCAATACACTACTTCAACTTTGATGTAAGTAAAATTGCTATTTCTCTTGTCAATCGATGTGGCTTTAGATAAGATAGTAACCACATGAAGGAAGTTAACAGAGTGAAATATCTTCTTTGTGAGTTGTATTTGCCAATGTTGTTTAACTTGAAAGTGGATTATTAAGAATTAACAGATGATTAAAGTTTTTAACTGTTGTTATTAAAAGGTGTAAATTATGTGTAAGAACTTAAACTTGATGTATTTTGTTGAATATCAGTTTCACAATCCATTTCTTTAGTCTAAGCATAAATCTCCTCAAGTTAGTGATTTGTGAGCTCCACTCGCCACTGCATTCCTCAATTAAATACATTTGGTGTAATCGGCAGCACAGTCAAAGCTCCAACGACTAGCCCTAAGGCACTGCCCATTACAACTGGTGCAGTCTAAGAATTTTTGGAGTAACTAACAACAGGTTGGTTAGAGTAAACTAGAGAGTAAAAGTAAGAAATTTAGACGCAATTACTATAAGTAATGTAAGTTAAAAATAAGTTGTAAGTACATGAATATGGCTACTGCTAACTATGAAGCTACAGCAGAACAACCCACACAAGTAGGTCCATGCGATTCTACACATTTAACGAATGCTATACCAGTGTAGACTCGACAAAGATGTCAAAGGCTATATTGATGCTCTAAACGAGGTTGCCAGAATATCTAGTTGGACTGATGCTCAAAAGGTAGACATTTTAAGATTAAAAACAGCAGGTGAAACAAAATGCTATAATAGGGCTTTAAGTGAGCTGTGTGATACCACAGATTTTCAGTATATAGTGCATAGGTTATTAAAGGAATATAGAAAGCAAGAAACACCAAATGTAATTTTAACAGTAATATGCAACTTAACTCAGCAATGAGGCAAATCTGTCCAAGTATTTGAAAATAAGTTGCAGGAGTTAGGAAATAGAGTACGCAGAGCCTACATGCACTCAAATGAGTTAATGATACAAGATACTTTAAAATCTGATTACGAGCTTGAAGTCATGTAAATGAGGCAAATACACCCAAGCAACTTTGCTTGTTTTGATTGAAGTAGCTACTCGAGAAACAGATATACAGACCTAAACACTCTGCTGTAAATGTATAAAGTAGTAATAGATCTAGTAAGACAGATTGGCAAAATAGGCAAAGCACACCCAATGGCTTCCAGTGTTTTAACTGTGGTAAGGTTGGTCACATGGCAAAAATTATTTTTAGAAACAGAAAATAAACGAACAGGTAGCATGTTTTAATTGTGGTATCAATGGCCACATAGTCCGAAATTGCTGATGTTCACAGAAGGCAGAAAACAGAAAAGCCCCAAAGGCTGGAACTTACAGAGAGAAGTTCCCTAAAAATAATGGTAGCCCTACATTAGCTATAGAATCAAAATATTGTAATCCACATTGGGATTAAAGAGTGAAAGTAGCGGTAATTCTGGCAGTTTCAAATAAGAGATTGAGTGTCCATAGTGTTAATGAAGTGTCACCAGTAGTTGTAGTAGAAATAGAAGGTATAGTATGTCAGTTATTGGTTGACGCAGGCACTCGATCTTCACTACTAAGTGCAGAACTAGTAGATAAAAATCCGACATTGTTTGATAATGCCTGGAAAGACATTTCTAATAGTATTTTACCTTCTATAACATGACATCCCATTAGAACACTAGGTAAATACAGTGTTCACATGAAAGTAGGAGAGTTACAGATAGAACACTAATTTTATATCTGTAAGCAGATAGACTTAGAAACATATGGTATCATAGGGCAAGATTTCTTAAGGGCTTATGACACTGAAATATCTCTTACTTCGGGTAAGCTGCGCATAGAAATGGAGATCTTAAGTTTTGAAGGACTTGAACCTTCAGAATTATGTGCAACAGTTGATACAAACGATACCTCTCCACTGACTGAAGCTAATAGTTAGATGCCTAATGTTAGCATTAGCAAGGTTAAGAATCAGCAGTCAAAAGATGAAAGCACTGATCTCCCAGAGTGTAGCAATATATGACAAAGTCAGAAGAAATTAAAAAGAATAATAATAAGTGTTTGAAAAGAAATCCAGTAAGTATGAATAAACAGAAAAACTCCAAGCCCAGCAGAAGTGATAGTGATAGTAGAAGTAAGAAAACGAAGAATAAAGTAAGTAACAGTAAAGTAAGGCAGAATAAGTTAGTAAATAAGACTTTAAACAGGGAAATAGCAATTCAAACCCCTCAGATGACTCTACATTTATGCCTAACATAAACAACAAAGCATCCCAACAGGAGTGTTGTAAAGACAGAGTACCTGTAAGATTAGTTAAAGTAATTGACATACCTGCAAAAATTAATTTATTGTTGAAACTAAAGTAAATGACTAAGTATAATGAAGAAGCAGGAGTTTATATAGCTGCTTGTATTAGTAAAGTATCTGAGAGAGACACAGTGCCTATAAATGTGTCAAATGTAAATGAAGAAAGGGTAATACTATCTAAACATATAGTGGTAGGTAAGGCTAGTAGTAGAGAACAATTATCTATAGTAGGACAGCATATTGTTAAAAATACTAAGAAACAGATGCAACAAAGTAAGATAGATTGGGATTCAATCTTGGAAAATGTAGAGAGATACATTTGTAGGAGAAAATGACCAAATGATTGTACAAGTAAAGTTAAACACAAGACAGTGTTGAATTAAAATAAGCCTATAGCATAGAAACCCTATAGAGTGCCAGAAAAACACAGGGTAGAATTTTAGAAATGTGGTAAAGAGATGCTTGAACAAGGAATAATAGAGGACAGTAGTAGTCCACATGTATCACCAGTTGTATTAGTTCCTAAGAAGGATAAAAAATTACGGTTCTGTGTGGATTTTCGGAAAGCGACCGGAGTAACAGTCAACCTTAGATAGGTTAGGTAAGAGTAAGTACTTTTCATCTATGGATTTACAAAACGGATATTGGCAGGTAGAGATAGAAGAAGAAGATAAAGCTAAAACTGCTTTTGTATTACCTTCAGGTAAATATCAGTTTAACAGATTGCCTTGGCTTATGCAACACCCCCTTCAACATTCCAGAGATTGATGGATGTTGTATTATCAGGATTGCAAGACTCAGAATGTTTTTGTTATTCAGACAATGTCATAGAAAGGTTAAGGCATGTATTTGGTAGATTACATAGAGCAAACTTAAAGCTTAAACCAAGTAAATGTCAGTTTTTGAGAAAGGAAGTAGAATATCTAGTTCATTTGGTAACTGCAGATGGTGTAAAACTTAACCCTAAAAGTTAGAGGTTTGTAAGAATTATCCAGTGCCTAAAACAGTAAAAGATGTTCATGCATTCTTGGGATTTGTAGGATTTTATGGAAAGTTTATACCACATTTTGCATTATTGGCAAAATCTTTAACTGAGCTAACTGAGAAAGAAATAAAATTTCAGTGGACAGAAAAAAAGATAGGAAGCATTCGAGAAATTAAGAGATGCTTTATTAAAAGCATCAATTTTAAGCTACCCAGATTTCAGTAAAGAGTTTATCCTAAGCACAGATGCTTCAGGTTTTGCAACAGGTGCAGTATTATCACAATTAGATGAAAAGGGAAAAAAACATCCTATAACATATCAGAGTAGACAGTTTGGAAAGGCCGAAATAAATTACTCAGCTGCCAAACAGGAATGCTTAGCTGTAGTGCATGGAATTAAAACTTTCCACTGTTATCTGTATGGTAGGAAGTTCACTAACATTACGGACCATGTACCATTAATATGGTCAATGACATTAAAATTTCCTTCCTCTAGGTTAGCAAGATGGTCATTAATACTACAGGATTATGATTTTGAAATAGTACATAGACCAGGTATAAAGCATTCTAATGTCGATGCTATGAGTAAAATTAAGTAGAAGATACAGAAACTGAAGAAAAACAGTGATTAATAAAGTAAGAGAGGTAAAGGCTGAAAAAGAAGACGAGTTAGAAGTAATTTGGGAATTAGATCATGTGATTAGTGAGCAAAAGAGATATATTATTAAATGCATTAAAAACAAAGTATTACAAGGAGAAGATACAGAGTACATGTTAGATTCAAATATCTTATGTAAAAAGGGTTAAGGATAACAGTCATTACAAATAGTTGTACAACATAACTTAAAAACTAGAGTTATGAGAACATATCGCAATACGCCATTCGCAGCACACCAAGTTTTTGCACAAACATACAGTAGGATAAGTAAAAGATTCTTTTGGCTAAGCATGAGGAAAGATATTAAGGATTATTGTGATTCATGAATAGAATGTCAGAAACTAAAAACAAGCCCACACTTTAAGAATGCTCCCTTACAAAGAATGCCGAGTCTAATGATACCTTTTCAGTTAGTAGCTATGGATATATTAGAACAATTGCCTACATTCTACACAGGAAACAAATATGTGTTAGTAGTCGCAGACTACCACACTAGGTTTCCTGAGGCAATATGCTTACCTGATCAGAAAGCAGAAACAATCGCCAAGGCCTTTGTGAATAATATAGTAGCTAGACATGGCATACCACAACATTTACTAACAGATAGAGGTAGTTACTATATATCTAAGTTAATGAAGGAAGTTTGTGAGTTACTAAGTGTAAGGAAAAATAAGACAACAGCTTATTACCCAGCTGCTAATTGGTTAGTAGAATTATTTAATACAACTTTGTTAGACATGATCTCTCAATACTGTAAGAAAGATCAGAAAACTTGGTAAAAGCAGATTCCTTTATTAATACTAGCATTTAAAAGTGCTGAAAATGAGTCTACTCAGGAAAGTCCATTTATTATAATTACATGGTAGAGATGTAATGCTACCTATGCCATTTAGGTGAGTTTGATTTATCTTTTGACGATGAGGAAGAAATACTAGAGACAGAAGCAGAAACTGCAGAGTCAGAAGATGATGAGTGTTGTACTAGATGATGAAATAATAACAACAGAAGATATCCCAGTCACTAGTGAAGGTAGTGTCCCAGTAACTGAGGATAACACCCCTAGTACCCCAGTGACAACATAAGCTGATGTAGCGATCCATGAATATAACCTTAAATTACAAGGTCCTATGTCAGCTCAACTAGAAGTGATCCATATATCTAGGAGGAAATGAGTGAGATTCAATTCTCCAGTAGTTGTACACAAACCTTAAAGTGACGTAAATGTAGTTAATACTGTTTCTCGTGAAGCCAGTGTAATGGATACGTTCAACAACATGAAGTTGTAACTAATTTAAGTAGGATAAGATATATATATGTATGTATGTTGCATATATCGTGCTAAGTATTATAGTTACATGTATTATTAGTAGATATACCTATAGGTTTACCAGGATTCTTATGTTACTGATGGTAGAGATTGGGACTGGAAAGAATGTAGGTATTGTTCCAGTAGAAGACAAAGTAGGTTTGGTTTTTGTTGAAGAAGGTAATTTTATATTATCTGGAAACTGTTGAAGACATACCATTTCCACAGTATGTTCAGTTATTAGTACGTTTACAAAAAGATTTACTAACATTTGAGAAATCATTTGACATGAACACTCGGGTTAGTTTTGATGTAGAAAGTTTGGAAGATAGGACATTACATCATATGAGATATCAGGGAACAGCTATTTAACAGTTAGCAAAAATTTTAGAAGGATTAATTGAAAATTATAAAACTTTAATTAGACAACATCATGATGAGATGGGTGATCTTTTACTAAAAGATATTAAAGATAGTGTATAAATATCAGACAGAACTCAACAAAAACGAGGTTTAATAAAAGAAGGTGGAAGCTTTTTGAAATTCTTATTCAGGACTGCAACCACCGACGACTTATGTGAACTAAATCAGAAGGTAAAACTACAGAGACAGGTATCTAAGGAAATTATCCATTTAATAGCTGAACATGCATCTATAATGAATTCATTAAAACAGACAATTGAATTTCATGATCAAGAGATTAGGAAAGTATCTAGAGCTTTAGTGAACATTACTAATACATTGATACACACTAGAGTCAGACAAACTGAACTACATAAAGCAGGGATTGAAATGTTAGTTTTTAACACTAGGATTCAGAATAATCTACAACAACTATCTTTTACTGTAGAAAGTAGCAGGACAGTGTTAGCTAAGTTAGTACAAGCATTGTATGTAGCCGCAGATAGAAAGTTGAATTCATACTTTCTACCTCCGAGTAAGTCAGAGTGTTAGATGAAACTGAAAAGAAATTACCTCCACATTTACAGTTTGTGAACCTTACTCATAGTGATCAGATTTACATATATTACACATGGGCTGATGTAAAAACAGCTGCAACCAGGTATACTTTAAGGATGTTTATAGAGATACCATTAAAGGCAACAGAGAGAATGTTTAAATTTATAGAATCATACTTTTACCATTAAATTTAAACCACTCGTTAGCTCTAACTATAAAAAATGAAAAAACTATATATTGCCATTTCAAGTGATCAGCATGCTTACTTAGAAATGACAGAGGAAGATATGTTAAGATGTATAGAGGGACCTATCAGAGTATGTGATCCTAATTCAGGAACTTGTTCAGTACACATCATAACTTCTAGTTATGTAATATTTGCAGGAATTAAAAACAAAATAGCTTATCTATGTGATAAATGAATAACTCACACTAAAACATTCTATTTTTATAAGACAAGGATCCGAGGAACTGGGTCATTTGATATAAAGAATGAACTTACTTTATCAGTAGTATGACCAAAATCAAATCTACATCATTTTATTGATACACTAGAGTAGTTAAATTAAGAGATAGTGGTTATCTAAAATCAGTCAGAGATTGTTCTGATCATGACCAAGATATTACCCTGCCCTCTAATTTTAGAAGTGAAACTAAATACGTAGGATCTCGATTAAATGTAAAGATCTCAGAATTACAGGAATTATTAACTAAGAAAGAATCACAATTAATTCAGAGTATAAATGTAGAAGCAGACATTAAAGAATTAACAGACATATTAGAAGAAACTAAAAATTTACCTCCTAGAAAGTCAGGATTAAGTATTAAGGAATTTCAAGAGCATGTAGATCATTTACAAGCTACATCTGAAAGCCAAAGGTTAGATAAATGGAAAATGACTAATTCAGTGTTGGTGACGTTATGCTTAGTAGTTGTACTAATAAGCATAACGTTATATATTAAACGAGACAAATTGGCTTTAATAAAGTAACTGACATTAGATGGGCTGTGTAGATCTAAACGAAATTAAAGAACAAAGCCAGGCAATGAAAGATTGTCTTACTCAGAGGCTACTGAAGTAGTCAAGGTGAATGTCTAGGCCCCATCTAATCAGGACATAGACTGATTGTATAGTTGGTCACAAAATTGAATTGGTCTAACCAATTGATGAGGTTAGCTGTCTGTTAAGTCAAAATAATAGACAAAATTGATAGGCAAAATTAATAGGTGTAGTAAAAGTTCGAGAGACAATGAAGTTAGCAGTCGACGACAACAACTGAGAAACGATATTGATAACACAGCAACAAACCGAAACAATCTATCAACAACAGCGTGGCTGAAGTAAAGTGAAGTGCGCTACCGAACAGGAACAGAATACGTCATGTATAAATTGACGAAACGAAACTGTGTGATAGTATGACAATTTTGGAAGAAACTAGATATTAACGATATACTGTGATTACAGGAAGAGAAGAATGAAGTCAGCCATAGTTGAAAATGAAGGTTTTAGGATAGGTAGAATATACATTATCAAATACCTAGCAGTGAAGGACTCCTACATGGGATGTATTGTTTTCGTACGCCATATCCAAAAAGCATACTGGGCAAAAAGGATCGTCGACAGGTCAACTGGTGTACGACCTATCTCCACGGAATCAGATGGTCAGACGGGTAGCACACTTGGCGAGACTTGACCTACCTATGTCAGAACTTATGAGAACAATATACCAAGATATATACAAAAGGGAAAAAGAAAACACGAGTATTAAATGATTGGACCGGTCACCCTTGGAAGACTACGGTTGTTCTCCCTACAGACGATTGGACTTCTCAGGTTCAGGTAGTGTCCTCTGTGCATATCATCGATACCCACAGGAACACTGTGCCACTTGGAAAAGATATGTCTTGTACGAATGGATCGTGAATAGTGAGCGAGGGATTTTTCGTCATTTCGAAATGGAATTTTGAAGAAAGAAAAAGATAATAGACCTATGAATTATTTCTATATATGAGTGTAAATGTTATATATTAATCAAATTGGAATATCATGTTTTTGGAATATATATTATACGAGTGTAATGTTTATAATCTGGTGGTATAATATGTTAATCAGTGTTAAGCATCATATCTTATTAGAATATTATGAATATATTAATCGAGTGTTAGTTTTGTGGTTTATTCTTATATTAGTTGGTTATATTGATTTAGAAATGAAATTTTATTGTAAACATTGATTGACAAAGAGAGAGATGGAAACAGTAAGGTTGGTTGGTGGAGATTTTTACAAGGTAAACATTTCTTAGGTGAGGAGGAATGAAACAATTGGATGTTTTTACAATTGCTCCAGTCTTTTATGTTTAAGAAAGAAACTAAATTTAAGTTTCTGAGTGTGGTGCACATACATAAAGAAATGGGGTCACGAGTTGACATTGATAAGTTATTGACGCCGATCTAGTAGTACAGTAAAGGCTATTAAAAATGTTATGATAACATCTAAAATCGGCACTTTGATATAAGATTCGTTACTACAGCCTGGTGTAGTAGTATAAGGTGAGAAGGCAACCGGAGCTCTCACCATCACAGTAACCAATTACTTGAGAGTTTTGGTTCTTGTTCTGGAAATGCCCGATGAGTTGCAGAAATTAGCCAATAAAGTGTCAGGACTACTTGCGGGTAGTCAGGAATACTATTTGGGAAATCGAAAGTATACAGAGAAAATATAGTTTAAAAACTCGTGTCTGGAGCTAAAAATCAGTTATCCAGGAAGAATTGAGATTCTCCAAAGAGCTGGTAATAGTTCCAAGCAAGAATTATCCAATCAATTATGAATATGAAGATGTCTAACCTCTAGAGATACACCAGTCCGACCTTGTTGTAAGTATAGGATTGCTATCTCTCTTATTCAATTAATGTAGGAAGTTAATGGTCATAACAGGGAGAAATATTCTATATGTGAACTGTATTGTTTAACTGGAAAGTGAAAGTTAGAACTGTTAAGAAACTAACGGTTTATAAAACGCTTAACTGTTGATATTAAAGGTGTGTATACTGTGTGTAACGACTTAATAAATTTTGACGTATTTCGTTCAATGTCAATCTCAGAATCAGTTTCTTTAATCTAACCGTAAATTACCTCCAGTTAGCGACTTGTGAGCTCCACTCGCCACTGCAATCCTCAAATAAATTAATTTGGTGTAATCGGCAGTACAGTCGAAGCTCCAACGACTAGCCCGTTACAAACAGGCAAGTTTCAAATGTTGAAATTAAGGCCTTTGATTAGAGCTTGTTTACAAACATCATGAAGTTGAAGATAACTGAAATTAAATATTACATTATCAGGATTAAAACCTGGCTAAACAAAAGGCCACTTGAAAACTTGAGTCTGTGAACATATACTAGTATCAAATAAAATCAATCATCGATTACTTAAACCCAGCCACTCAGCTATTCGTTCACGTGTTGAAACCACAGGTCCCAATATTTCGTACAACGATTTCTCTATCATTACAGCGGTATGCCTGTGCGCTTACAACGCTAGAAACCGGGTTTCGATATCCGTGGTGGGCAGAGCACAGCTAGCCAATTGTGTAGGCTTGTGCTAAATTCCAAACCAAAAATACCAACAACATCTATCCATCACTAGAGGATCTTCGAACCTAGAACTCTGCATTAAAGAAAGTTTAATAAAATACTCCTACTATTAACAACTTACAAACTTCTTTAAATTTAAAATAATTATAAATTTACACACTTAAAACTCAGCTATTTTTTAAGAATATTTATAATTGTCTCATACAACTTCTACTTCATGATGCATTCGTAACATATTCTGAAATCTAAGTAAATTAATTATTGATGATACTGTTACGTCTCCGTTTGTTAATTGATTTTCCGTAACTTCGTTCCGACGAAACTTAAGCGA
>NW_013667082.1:113186-114427 GCF_000517525.1 Limulus polyphemus
TCCCCACTCATAGTTCTAACTGAAATGTTTAAAATTTGGTATCTTTTACATAACCAAGAAAACTATAGAAAGGAAACCTATACAATGAATGGTATAAAAGTTTAAAATAAGTGCAAAAATGCTATTAATTCATAAGAAAAAACAAAACAAAACCTGAACCAAGTTGTGTCAAAGAACAAAAGAACCTTTGTTTCAAGGCTAGTGTTCACGGAGATTACTGCACATGGAGGATGTACCACCATCTTACTGGAGAGGAACTATAGTTTTGTGATGAATGCATTATAGGCTGGAGTAGGATACATTAATATCTTTACGGATAAAAACTTTATTCAATGCTTTGGCATGGACAAAAACCTTCATGGCAGTGGCATGAGTTAACACCTCTTTGTAGTGCAGAAACATGAATATATGTTTTTGAAAAAGTAATTATAATGCTAAAAAAGATAATATCTTGAATAACACAAAGTTTCTTAAGTTAAAAATTGCTCTTACTAAAATCAGAAATTTCAAACATATTTATCAGAATTTAAAAGAGATAAAGTTATCACAAAAGAAAAATGTTATGGTAGTAGGCTATCAGGTTGTCGTTCATATATTTTATATGGTGTTTAAAAGTACATAAAGAAACCTAACTTGTTAGGCCTAAAGTTTTTAACATTTGCAAATACAACCATAAATTAGTTTCCAAGTTCTTGAATAGTTTACAAAATGAGTATATCATTAGAAATAGTTTTGTTTTTCATCCTAAGTGCAGAATTTTAAGTTTTGATATAGAATTTCTATATATTGATATTCCTCTGCAAGAGATGCTGCAATTAACAGAGGATCTCTTGTATCAAAACAGTAATAAAATGACAGTTTCATAAAACTATTGAGCTTTGCCAACAAAGATTTTTTATTTCCTATTTAACAATATTGTGTATGACCAAAATAATGGAATGGCAATGGGATAAACGTAAGCATAAACACTCATCAACAGGTTCTTTTGCTACTATGAAAATCAATGATGGAAAAATTTAGTTCCAGACTTATCTAAATATAATAAAGGTATGTTAATGATAACTTCATTATAACGACCCAGCATATGTTAATTTTAAAAATATCTTAAGAATTAACATAGTAGTATAACATTTACAGTAGAACACCAATAAAAGCATAAATTGATATATTGTTACGTCTCTGGTCATTTGTTAATTTCCCGGTATAAATTCTTCCCGAGGAACTTCAGCGATACAAGTCCT
>NW_013667082.1:114611-115879 GCF_000517525.1 Limulus polyphemus
AACTTTGCAATACACAGAATTTCCACAGTCACTTTAAACTTAAACACACGCTATAATTCACAACGATTCACGCACTTTACTTACTGTCACTACCACTCGCTTGACTCAATTATCTGTCTCTATATCTCTCTATCTGCTCTCATATCTCAGCTTTATTTGCCGGGCTTATATACTAAAATAGAGGGCGCATAGAAAAGACTAGAGTTGCCAGGAAAAATCAAGATCCTACTAGAATCTCATGACGTGTTACCAGCATCACACGTGACTTCCGCTGTCATAACAATATCAATACACATTAACAGCTTCAATTCTGAAGTGTATCATAAAAATATATTTATTGGTTTATGTTTTAATTTTGACAGCCTTATTCCAAATTTGTTTAAAACACGTTTGATTAAAATATTGATTAATTGTGCATATAAAATCATTAATATACAATACAACACATAAAAAATTCGGAAATGATGTATTTTTTAAATAAAAATGTTTTTCAAAACAACACTGTTGATTACATCATACCTAATTGCTTGGGTAAAGTCAATAAATTTATAATTAAAAGGGAATGTTTCTAGGTAGCCTCTGTTAACAATATTATTATAAAGAGCAACAGTTTTATTATATATATGGTAGTATAGTAGTACTATGCCTTACTTTTCACATTTGTTAAACCACTGTTTTATACTTAATTGCTCAGCCCAATAACACCTACTGCTAAGTGCTATATCTAGTACTTGCTATGTCTAAAAGAATAGTCAGACAGTCATATAATAAAACTGTTTTATAATTAATCGCTCAAACTTACATCAACATCATTCTACCAAATTTACTCCATATATGTAAAGCTATACAAAGTAATGTTTATTATAATTCTGCACTGACTATGTACATTTTCACAAAATCTGGCAACATTTCTGTGAATATTAGAAGTCCATTGTACACAAAAGATCTGAATTCTTAATAAAATATCTACTACAGATTTTTTCTGAATTTTTGAAACCTGTACTTTATACGAAGTAAAATCAAAAATTATAATTATTCATTCCAATAGCCTCAGCTTCTAAAATGTTTCCAACTGCATTAATTTAATTTTATTGGATAGTCAGAGTGGTTTCACTATGGTAAAAATATTGCCTTACTAATCTTTAGGCATTCTTTGAAAAGGTTACTGCTCACACAGATGAGGGTACGGTTGTAGATATGTGTATCTGAATTTTCAGAAAGCATCTGACAAGGTGCCACATAAAATGCTTGTTAAAAAAGTTATCTCT
>NW_013667082.1:116285-121402 GCF_000517525.1 Limulus polyphemus
AGGCATTCTTTGAAAAGGTTACTGCTCACACAGATGAGGGTACGGTTGTAGATATGTGTATCTGAATTTTCAGAAAGCATCTGACAAGGTGCCACATAAAATGCTTGTTAAAAAGTTATCTCTGTAAGTGATGGGGATAGGTTGGCTAGAGGGAAGAAAGCAAAGGGTTGTTATCAAATGAAGTTCAATCAAATTGGATTGATGTTATTAGTAGGGTATCTCGGGGATTAGTGTTAGGACCTTTGCTATGTTTGATTTAAATCAACAACATAGATGAAGGAATGGCAAGTATATTATTCAAATTTGTTGATTATATTAGTTTTGGGTGTTACTGACTGTGAGGAGGATGCCACTGCCTTATAAAAGGATTTGGATTACTCAGTGAGTTAAGCAAATAAATGTCAGATGGTTTTAATTATAATAAATGCAAAGTGATGCATGTGTGATATCAAAATTTGAATTATGAGTTTAATTTTGATGGGAATAACCTTAACAGTGTTATGGAAGAAAATGATCTTGGAGTTCTGGCCGATCAGTCTTAAGTCATCCAAGCAATGTGTTGTTGCTAGTGGCAGGGCAAGAAGTATTTTAAGTTGCATCTACAGAAATACTGAATACAAAGCAAATGAGATTATAAGGTCATTTTATAAGTCATTAGTTAGGCCCCATTTGGAATACTGTGTTCAGCCTTGGGTTCCTTACCTCAGAAAGGACATTGAATTGTTGTAAATAGTTCAAAGTAGGGTTTCTAGGATGATACCTGGGATAGAAATTTTTCGTATGAGGATTAATTAAGATCTCTGAACTTGTTTTCTCTTGAAAAAAGAAGAGATAAAGCAGATCTGATTGAGGTGTTTAAGATTGTTAAGGGAATTGATAGTGTTGATGCATCATCATCTTTTTTTTTATATTTAATGGTAGGACTATAGGACACAAATATAAATTTTGGCAGAGAAAAGTCATCTTCAGCTAAGACAGTTTTATTTTTCTAGGAGGGTGTTTAGCTTCTGGAATAAGTTACCTTCAGATGTGGTGGATTCAGTTCATTTAGGGGAAAGATTGATAAATATTTGAATGATAAGGGTTAGCTTTAATTTTTTTTAAGGTTTTAGTTTAATTTATCAGATAGGATAGCCTAAATGGATGAAAGGTCATTTGCTGTCCTTTAATATTTTGTTATTATTTTATTGTACTTTGAACCCTCTCTTAGTATGTAAAAAGCAATAAATGTTAAAATGGGAGAGCTTAGGTAAGACAAACAATCAGGTTACATCATGCAACATTAAGCCTTGTGTTCCCCTCAAGTTAGTTTCCCAATACATTTTTGTATTCAATTTTTTCATTTAAGTTTTGCTATTTAAACTAGTAAGTTTCTAATTTTAACACCTTAGCTCTGAGGTTGCTTGAACTTGGGTGCCTTGTTTTTCCTACTTTTTCTTATGTTGGTTATTAAAAAAATTAGTTTTCAAATATCATGCATTTTAGAACACAAAATATACATCATTTGCTAGAATAGAATGTCTCATAAGTACTTTAACTTACCTAGCTTTCAATTTAAGACATAACTAGGTTCAAACAATTCCATTGGTGCTCAGAACAATGACTCAATATGTCATGCTTTTCTAGCCAACTTCCAAGTCTGACTGCTAAAAACTAAACAAATGAATGTAGAAGAGTGGCATATTGACATTTTACTCTTACTGGTTGTTATAAAGTATCCATTACCTACGCATCATGCGAGTTAGAGACCACACTACATCTACAACAAGATTAGAGGAACCATTTTGAGGGGTTTGACTAATTTACTGATTTATCAGCAAATCACAAACATGGGAGATTCATATTTTATATGTTGACTATGTATACTTTGGGTTTTTATTCATTTCTATCAATATTTCATGAACCTAGGTGTTTCTAATTGATTGGACACTGAAAGCCACAAAAGAAAAGAGAGAAAATCTTGAAAGTATAATTCAAACGAAGATGCATCATGTGACACAGAGAGGTGAAGATAGAGAATTTATTTAAATATTCCCTATTGAAATCAAAATATTAAAATTTAGATATTATAAAACACTGAATCATATATTATGTTTAAATGCCAAGTTTAAAGATATATTGATAACAAAGTCATTTGATTAAGTGTTCAAAGGTTGTAACATCTGCATTTTTGTCCATGTGGTTAACCGAACAACATTCATTGTTTATGGGTTTTTTTACTTTTCAACTCACCATGTAGTAACCTTAATTCATTTAGATGTGTTAATAATATTATGGTATTGCATCTAATTTATCATTCAATATCACACAGTGAACCAACTGTTAAATGATTATTTTACAGATTTCTCTTCTTTTCACCAAAGCTACAATAGAAAATATAATATTTTCAAAACAAGACCCAAAACTTGAGTGCTTTTGAATAGTTGACTATTCTTCTTTAGGAGAATAAAGGATTATGTTTAATGAGTGTGATGAAATATATAGGCTCGGATGTCGATGTCACGTAAACTGGATGTTTACAACTAGCCAATCATAACACAGAGTTGTTGGTGACAGGTTTAGTTTTGTGCCAAATGGGTGTATAAAGTTCATAAAAGAATTATGTGGGATAATAGTTATAAGAATTGTTAACTAATTTCTATGAAGATAAAATCAAAAATAAAATAAACTAAACAATAGAAATAAAATTAAATAATGGCAAAAGGCAGTGGGAAATAGAGAAAATAATAACGTAGCTCAACATATAGTAAATCAAACCAATATATAAAGATAAATTTAAGGAATAATAATACTAATAATGTAAAGTAAGTTTAACCATGAATTTAGTTTTGAAAATCTTTTCAGAGACTTGCAAAGATCAACAACCCTGGGATCGAGATTGATATCATTTGGAGTTACAGTATTTAACAGTGCTATCCAATAAGCTTCTTTAATTTCCCTGTTTCTGTTAGATGTAAAATTTGTCTCTATACCCATAACCTTGAATTGGCAAAACTGCAGTTCCCAGCAGAGGGTCCCATGATTCAAAGAATGCATTAGGCCTCTCTGCTGGGTACTGCAGTTTTGCCAATTCAAGGTTCATCATCACAGCATAGATCAGCAAACCAAAGGAATACAGATTATATTTCCTATTTTCACTTTGGTGAAAAGAAATGTAATATAAACACCTACTGTTAACTGCTAGGTGTTTTACTTGAGTCAAAATCCACTCTCTCTCTCACACACACATCTTAAAAAACAGGCAAATAATCATTCACTAAAATCAGTTTTATATTTGATCACTTATCACTAAAATATATACTATTAACTGCTAGTTCAAGTACTTGCTAGTTCAGAAGCCAGTCTATCTCTTTCTCTTTCAACCTCTGCTTTATCTTTGATGGCTTCCATTTTCAGTTCTGTGAGCTTGACCTGGGCAATGTGTTCTACCTCATCCAGCTGACCCTTAAGCTTAAGAATTTCTTCTTTGGCCAAGTCAAGCTGTGTAGATAGATGATTACAAGCCTCTTGAGTATTTGAAAGTTCTTTCTGGATAACTTCTTTCTGCATGTTCAAACCTGTCTTTTCAGACTGTTGAAAAAAAAAGATTAAGAACCCTTAAAACAACAGAAGTTTTTATAAATTAAATCACCCTATGTATTTTGCAATTTGCAAATAACTAAACATACTTCTGTTATATACATGGACCCTGAATCACCCGATAAAGACATAAAGGGAACACCTTTAGTATTGATAATTTAGACTGAACGATGTTTACTCTTATCTACAAGTAAGCTAAACCTCTGCAACATATATTGGTTAACTACCTGTTCACAGACTCGGTCAAATCAACTGACACCCTACCTGTGAAGCTATACATAATTTTTACTATAAATCTGATTTTACAATACTTATCTTCACAAAACTTTGCAAACTTGTAGTAAACATTACAAGTCTGTGTTTTGCATAAAAATGTAAGTTTTTTTAATATAAGTTATTTTTATTAAATATTTCTCTGCAAATTTTAAACCTTTTAAAACCTGCTTTCTTTTATGGCTTTGCTGCTGTTCTTTGGACCTATTTCGGCAGGTAAAAAAAAAACAAAAAACTCATAGTGAGAGCCCATCACCTGTTTCTGGTAGAGCTTCAGCTAGCGTAACTTTTGACATTTTAATTTTACTGAAGTTTTGTCAGAGTAAGACAAAAAATTTATAGTTTTTACATTTTATTTACTATAGTTAAAATAATATATCATAATAATAATAAAAACTAAAAATATACATAAAAACAAGGATTTGTAGTACTTCCTGCATACTCGGACAGTGTTCAATCAAGTTGACATTCTTCTGTAAGCCTTGTTGAGCCTCACAAATTTGGGTGTTCAAAAACATATGCATGTAGCTCTCAGATATGCACTTTATAACACAAAAAATATATCAGTCACTAGAATAGAATATCCCAAAGACTATTGAAATATATCCAGCTATAAATAAGTAAGCTATTAATAAATAGGTTAAGAAATTCCTTTAGCATTCAGAGCACTATATTATTCCTACAAACCACACAATTCCACTGAATAAGGGTATATGACAGGAAGAACTAAACAGTGACTTGCAAGAGTTATACAGAAGATAATCTGTTCTTTCTAATGGTTATAAACATACCCACCAGCCATGTAAAGTTGATTAACAAACAACCTTGAAAGTCAGAGACAGTGAAGCGGCTTCTCCAATTGGTTTGACAAATTTATTGATATCTAAACAAATTAAGAAGGTATAAGTTTCAAATTTTGGAATCTTGCTGGAATCTTTATGTAGTTTATGTTTCTAATTGGATGGAAGCTGCAGCAGCCTAATTTGGTTGTTAGAAAATTTTGAAAGGGAGAAACCAGAGTTGTCTCAACATGTGACACAGAAAAATGAAGATTGAGAATTTTTAAATATACACCTGGAAAAAAGTTAAGCACCCCCAAATATTTTTCAGGATTGCTTATTGAAAATAAGGTTTAATTTTCATGATGTTGAGCAATGTTCATAATTTCAAACATAATTAAAAGGATGTGAGCGTTCAGGTGTGACATTTAAATCAGGCGCGTTTTTTCCCCGCGTGCAACTTGCTCCCTTCTTCACGTCCAATAT
>NW_013667082.1:122344-132928 GCF_000517525.1 Limulus polyphemus
AAGAACGTCGAATCTGAATCACTTGAAAAAAACACGGGGGTGCTTAACTTTTTTCCAGGTGTATATTTCTTTTTGAAATCAAGAAGTTAAAACTTAGATAATATACAAATTTGAATTATAAACTGTGTTTTTACATCAATTTTATTACACACATTGATAATAAAGTTGTTTAATTAAATTTTGAATGCAACTCTGTAAAAGGTCATTAAATGTGCAAAAGAGCCAGGTTTGAATGCAGAGTTAAGTAAACTAAAGACTTAGGTCAAACTGAAAACAGATGGTTAGTGTAAGCCAATGATAGAGGTGATAATAAAAATATGACATTATTAAAAACTTAGGGAATAATGAAAAACATAAGTGAAAGGCAAAAGTCTAAATAAAATAACATATTAAAGGTTAATATGACAATAAACTAAATGACATTGATTAAAGGTAAAAGATGGAGATAATAATGAAAAGATAAAGGTAATCTAAGATCATGATTGAGATTAATGAAAAGATTCAGTTAATGTAACACAGACTAGGGTGACAATGAAAGAAAAACACTGATGTGACAATTAAAGGTTAACTTAACGTGAGATAATGAAAAGGTTAAGCTAATGTAACACAAATATTTAGGGTACCATGAAAAATGTCAGTGAGAAAGAAATACTGAAGTTACAATAAAAGGTTAGTTTAATGAATGAGAAAGACTGAAGTGAGAATGAAAAAGGTTATGGTAATGTAAGATAATGGATGTGATGATGATAAAAAAGGTTAAGTAAATGAATGAAAAATACTGAAGTGTCAATAAATGGTTAAGGTAATGTAAGATAATGGATGTGATGATAATAAAAAAGACTGAAGTGTCAATAAAATGGTTAAGGTAATGTAAGATAATGGATGTGATGATAATAAAAAAAGACTGAAGTGTCAATAAATGGTTAAGGTAATGTAAGATAATGGATGTGATGATGATAAAAAAAGGTTAAGTAAATGAATGAAAAAGACTGAAATGTCAATAAATGGTTAAGGTAATGTAAGATATAATGACTAAGTTCTAACTCGTTAAAAAATATCAGTTACACAGAGAATAAAAAACATTAAAAGAAATATCCTAGATCACTTTGTAGGCTGTACATTTAATCAGCCACCACAGCCACGACTGTTATTATATACAGTATTGATTTACTTCTCATTTAGCATTTCTTCATCTTAATGCTTCCAACCCTTAAAAAAAATTTTCTAATTTTATATACCTTGGTTCTTTGTGGTATAAAATATACAATACTGTATATATTAGTTAAATGAACATAAAAAAAATGAACCACATTTTTGAAATAAAATATTAGCACAAGGACCAGGAAGTTAGTTTCAACATTTTCATGTGTCCTCTTCAGTCCTACACAGTCTTTTGAGAAGGAATTTGCCCACATTGCTTAGTTGATACCTGATTGTGAAATTCTCTTCAGGATGTGTTTAGGAAACAGTTGAGCTTGAAGCGACCTACAGTTTTAATAATACAGCTTCCAACAGTTCTACGTTTTATGTAATTTTTGAGTTATATTTAAATAATTTTGGCTGATGGTTAATTTAAGTGACATTTACTAACAAAAATACCTATTGGTTTGTAATTCAACTTTGGAAGCTGCATTCCAATAACAATGAAGGAAAACTTCAAATATTAATTCACCATACATATAAAGTTTCATAAAATTATAAAAGTGACAATATCACGGAATAGTTCTGTAATACTGGTTTTCCTGTTCTTGGTAGCAGTATGAGACTGTACTGTTTTCTACTTGCTTAATTAATGTGTAAAATTATTCTTAAAAATTGTATTTTTCATTGTTTTCTTTTTCAATGCAATAAGGTGCTCAAGTAAGTAAGTCAACTTTCATTTTCAGTAGAGCACACAGTGAGTGTGTTTGTAATTTGTGTTGTGCTGCATGAAAGATCACTTCTAACATAGTTAAAGCTATTTTCCTTGTCATTGAATCAGAAAATAGCTAAGGGTGGCCAAGCCCTTTGCACATAGTATGCTAAAAACATGGATTACTCACAGAATGTGTAGCCTGGAATAAACTTGGTTTTGTGTGTAGCCTTGGAAGCTTCAAATTTTGGCTTTTTTGTTTTTAGACAACAGACTCCACATAGATAGCTTTCATAGAGATTAGTTAGTTTAACTTTTCTTTTTGTGTTAACATTCATAATTAGTGAACCAGGTTTAAGATAAATAGTTTTTGAAACATTTTTATAGTTAGATTAAAGCAGACTTCTTATTTTATTCACACTTACTTTAAAGAGAGCTTAGAGAGTTTGAGGGCTTTCTTAAGCTTGAGTTAACTTTGGTATTTGAGTTAATGTTCACCTTAAGTGTACTGGTTTAACATATCTGGGATCTTAAGAGAGAACTTGACTTTCATTATTTAAACATTGGATTTAAATGTAGTTTTTAGCAAAATCCGAGCTTTATTTTCACTTGATTTGTCATGGTTGTGTTTTATTTGGATTTTAACTTATTTTATTTTTCTTAATTTACAAGGTGGATCACAATGAACTGATAGTGCTTTTTAATAAAGGTTTCTCACACATCTCTTACCAGTTCCACATATCCACTATAAACACTTGCCCTATTGTTTTTGTGTGTTAAATAAAGATTGTTTGGATTTGTCTATTTGTTTCCAGTCTCTTCTTTTGCATGACAAACTCAATATCCTTGAGTCTCCAGTTAATGGACCCTAACAGATTTCTCTGAGGTAAATTTGCAAACCGGAAAATACCACAGTGGATAGACTAATCCAGGACTATTTGAATATTCGGTATCTATGGTATCAAACTATCTATCACTATCAAACCGGAAAATACCACAGTTGATAGAACAATCCAGGACTATTTGAATATTCAGTATCTGTAGTATCAAACTGGAAAATACCACAGTGGATAGACCAATCCAGGACTCTTTGAATATTCAGTATCTATAGTATCAAACTGTCTATCACTATCACACTGGAAAATACCACAGTGGATAGACCAATCCAGGACTATTTGAATATTCAGTATCTATAGTATCAAACTGGAAAATACCACAGTGGATAGACCAATCCAGGACTATTTGAATATTCAGTATCTATAGTATCAAACTGGAAAATACCACAGTGGATAGACCAATCCAGGACTATTTGAATATTCAGTATCTATAGCTTTGCCTAATATAGGTAATGCTCTGTGTAAAAACCAGCTGTACATCCTTCTTCACAGAATGTACCCACATATACAATTAAGATTTATTTTATGCAAAGGTGTTGCTGCAGAATTATTTTAGATACAGAAAAAAATATCACTACTTAAAAAATTAAATATGGTTTATCAATATATTTGTCCATGTTGTAAACAAGGTTACATTGGACACACTACAAAATGGCTGTAGCCATGTGTTAAAAAATATGCAAAATATAAGGGCACCACATAGAATGAGTGTATTGGAGCATGATTCATATGGGTGTAGCATAGTCATCCATTTGATTTATTAAGATCCTAGCTTAGACTAATTATAAATAGAGCCTCAGTATAAGAATATTTAACCACAAGTTAACCAAGCCATCTTAGCATATAATTTGCTAGTTATATCCTGCAAAAACTAAAACATTCTACATAATCCCCAAAACAATAAACACTTACTTCCAAAGTACATATATTAGCATACTGCTCTGTCAGCTGCCTTGCCTGTGCTCGGTTAATGTTCTCAGCTTCTAAAGAACTCTTCTCCCTCTGAGCTTGTACTTCTTCCATTTCAGTAAGAAGAGCTTTAACTCTCAGTCGCAATTGCGAGTTTTCTTTTTGTAGAGTTATAACCTGCAATCCTGTTTGCTCCCCTTGAGTTGTCTGCTTATCTCGCAATTGTTCCACTTCTTCTTGTAACTTGTTTATCTGTCCATCAGAAATATATCATACATCAAAAAAGATAAAATTACAAGCAAAATCATACATAAATAGCAATTTGTTTTTTATTTTGTGAATTACATCTGTTCAATCTTTACTGTTAATGCATTGAGAAAAAAAATTGGACAAAACATGTCAATTATCCACCAACAAATAAAAGTATAAATTGACCTCTTGTATTACTTTTTCAGTATTGAAAGATGCTGTATTTTTTATATCTGACAGTAATATTCCATAAAAAATGTATTGGATAGTGTAAAATAATGATTTAAACAAAAATTTGATGAAAATGAGAAAGAAGTATTCTCCAGTAAATGGCATAAATAAAGGCAAAACTAAGTTAATAAGAGGCCAAAATCATTACAAAATATAAAACAAATTATTCAGATAACAATATCCAAAATATAAAGAAGCTGCCTTTATATAGATTCTAGATATGTTCCTGCAAAGTTGGCAATCTTGTAATGAGGTATATAAACATTCAGGTTTCATGGCATAAAACACAGATGGCAGCATGCATACAGGTTTGGCAATTGTTTCAAGTACAGGGGGATATTCCCCCATGTTGCAGTAGAGGAAAAAGTTTTATGGTAGTCATGGGTAAATTCAAATTTCCCAGTTAGTGGGTATATATGCTTATTCAGATATATCTGAACTATGCAGCAAAAGGGTTAAAGCATGAATATCCTATGAGCCATGTGTGAAAATTTCAAGTGAACTTAACACTTTAGCAGGTAGTTTTTATAATGCCTACAATTTTTAGCAAGTGAGCTTAAAAGTGAAATTCAACCTTGAATGTCTACTTCCTATTCACATATAGAGCACATTTTGTGAAAAATCTTCACAAACTAGCAACATATGATGCACAATGTATACATACTATTCACATGTAAAGCACAAGGTGTAAGAATGTCTACATACTATTCACACATGAAACACATCTCAAGAAAAATCTATATAAACTATTAATCTCTTATGACAGTGTTCCAAAAAATCCATACACACTTGTCATCTTTTATATACATAATGAAGACAATCTATACATTTCCTTGAACTATGATGTAACTTTTGAAGACGATATGTAAAAACAATAAATTTTTTATGTCATTTATTTACTGAAGTTGAAATATAGACACCGGTAACATGTAACTGAGAGCAAGTGAATATTAACTAAAGGTTCTGAACTTCTGCATGATGTCACACAACTTATATGTAAACTTGCATTTAATTTACTTGAGTAAGGAAGCACATTATGTTAAGAACACCAAGTACACATTCATAGAGGTGAATTCCAGATATCTGCCTTAACATATCATCAATATGAAACAGATCACAAAATACTTTGGGATGATATTCTTCACCTACACCAACCCAAAACTAAAAAAGAAAGACTGCTCAGAAACTATAGAAATCATCAAAGCAAATAATCTCTTACTAAACTGTGAGAATGATCCCAGCAACATTAGCCATATATGGTAAGATTTATTCACCACCCATACATTTGACCAGACTTGACCAAAACATATATCCTATCACTTGCTTACACAATTTCTATCACATTTAATGCTTGTGTCTTTGTATGATATATAAACCTTATATTGTATGTTCCACTATCAATAAAACTTCTTATGTTTATAAATTGTTGTTTGCCAACCTATTATTATTGCATTCTGTTATGATATAAAAGATTGCAGATGATTGTAGAAGTTTTGTTAATAATTCATTGATGTTGAGAACATCGAACATCATGTGCAATACATCAACGTCGAGAATATAGAAAGCAGATATATGATTAAGTGATAAAGATATAAACAGCATGAGATGAGCGGAAACAGCAGACAGATAATAGTGAAAGAGAATACTGTTGGCATGAAGCTAAGTACCGTAGAAGTGATAGATCTAATGATTGACATAGGTCTAACGTTTAATATGTTAGAGTGAAACTAACAGTAAAAAAGAAGATAAGAAAAATAATTTTATTCCATCAAAGCATGGTCTAAATTGAATCAGCCTGCATGCACTTTGACAAAAGGAACAGAGGATCTTCAGAATGAAGAAAACCAAACAATTACAGTAACTCGCACCACAATTGTAAGTGAATCACAGAGAATACTAGTGCGACAGAAATAGAGAAGATAGTTTGACTTGTCAACTGAAATTCTAAAGTAATTGAATAGGCCTAAGTGGATATTTGACAAAAAGGAGAGAACTACATACATAGTATTTATGATATGCACATAATATTATTAGTGTTGAAGAATTTATTGTATATACGTTAACTTGTTCTGAATACATATATATTATTTTGAAAACAACCACTCATTCTAAATCTAGCAAATATTATAGCATTTTTCTTTCAAGAAAATATTGGGGCAGATTATTTAACTCTTTCAGATGGGTCAGGGGTCAAAGGCCATGTCATTGCATTTGTTGACTCACATTCAAAATATTATTGAACTATTATTTCATGAATTTATGTTATTAAGTTTGGTATCAAACCATAGATTATAATTCAAATTTTGATTTTATACATTATTTAATTTATTAATTTAAAAGTAAATACTAAAAAAACACAAGTAAACATCAATTTTTTGTCATATGGTATGTTGAATGCAGCACTGGTTCAAATTAGATGTTTCTGATGTCCAAATACAAAGTCTAGTTTTGTAAAAATTAGGAACTCAAATGAACGATATTGAAAAGCTATAATATAAAATAAGAACATCCTATATTTTCTCTTTGCTGAGATATCACCACGTTTACTGAATCAAACACAGTAGCCCTACCCACCGTTTCCCATTTTTAGAAACACTTCCTTATATACACCTACTTCTGTCTATGACATGAATAACCAATTGAAAGCTCAGAATGTCCCCCTAGTGGCTTTCTTAGCCATTTTCAAGTAGTATGACGTCAAACTTATTCTTTTGATAAAAGACTTCAAGCTGATAAGGGGAGTCTTTAGTCTGCTCAAAATTTCATATTTTTTTAGACCCAAATACAACTTGGTTACTAAGCTTGATAAATTATAGTGAAATTCTATGGTATCAATATTGTTGCATATCTGGTTGTTTGTTAATTTCCCGTATAATTTCTTTCCCATGAAACTTTAGTGATACAAGTCCTTTCTTAAATAAAACTAGTTTATTCTTTCTCAATACAACTTTGCAATACACTTAATTTCCACAGTCACTTTAACTTCAACACATGCTATAACTCACAATGATTTACGCACTTTACTTACGGTCACTACCGCGCTTGACTCAATTATCCGTCTCTATCTCTGCCTGTCTGCAATTATCTATGCCGTCACCTCTTCTCTCCGCTTTAATTGCCAGGGTAATATATTAACATAGAGCGCACCTAGAAAATGGCTTCATGATCCTTCTAGAATCTCATGACGTGTTACCAGCGTCATGTGACGTCCGCTGTCATAACAATATAGTAATCTATGATTTTTTGATTATTCAACTGTATATATAATAATGGTTGGAGACAGCTTGAATGGGTAATGAAGAAAAACTTTAAGATAACAGCAAATTTACAACATTTTGACAAGGTTTTGTCATCATCAGGTACAAGTAATTTACACTGACACAGATATATATAAACAGTATTGAACAAATAAGTCACATGACCAGAACTGTTGCAAAACTTAGAAGAGGTATCTAGGCACCCCGGGGTGTTAGTTTAGAGTAGGGTTGTTTTGTTCAATTAAGATGGATTCCTTGATTTTCGTTTGTTTATGTTGGGTTCTTTGTTTAAAATGACTGTGTTTTAAATAGATATACTATGGTTTTTTGAGTTGGAATGGTGAAAAACATGGGACTTTTTTTTTGTGTTCTGTCAATTACAAGAAAAATGCTTCATGCCATCATATATGATTAACAATTACAGAAATTTCTACCATCAATTTTTTCAACCACAAAAACAATGCTAAAGATGTCACACACGAATTACAACTATGTAGTATTTGCTATCTGCTTTTTCCCTTGCTGGATATCTAAGACTGTTTAGTGTAAGCATTATTATTTAATTTATTTTATGACTTAATATTAAATGATTGTTTAATTTTCATGACAGGAGTTTGAAGGTTGATTTTTCTAAGAATGTTAGTTATGACAAATTTTGTTATGTAACTCTGTATGAATCGTACATTGTATATGGAGTTAGACTGTTGTACTAGGCTTTAGTAATATTGTTGCCACCATGTTACTCGAATTTTAGGTATTTTTCTCCTTACCTTAAGTGAGTTTTGTTACATTATAGCATTGCTCGCGTAGCTTATAGAAAGTTCAAGGCTTCAGTGAACAACATATAAATATAGGAGACCAAGTGAGCACAAGTAAAGTTCAATCAGTTAGAAGTTAGCCAGCATGTGAGTGGTTAGCCATAATGGCAATATTTTAAAGTGAGTTTCATAGTTTAACAGAGATAAGGAGAATAAGTTGTCTTGTTAAATTGTGTTATAAAGTAATTGAACCGACTTGTGTGGACTTTGGCAAAATGGAGACATTTATTTAAAGTTTGAGATACAACTGTGGTAACCCTTGGGGTAATGTAATTGCATTTATCGCAAATTGTATAGTAAGAAACAAAATAGAGAAAAATAATTAATCTTGTCAGTTGGATTTGAAAGTAATTGTATCAGGCTGTGTGGACTTTTGACAAGAAAAAGATAATTATTTATGGTTTTAGATACGACTAGGATATCCTATATTGTAAAGAATTTGTTTGTACATGTTTGACTTGTTTTGAATATATTATTTTAAAACCAATGAATTGTATGCTTCTTGTTCATTGTTCGAATTGATTGCCAACAAGACACAGACACCTTCTGTAGAAGAATCCCAGCCTATACATAAAACCCTGTCATCTTTCAAAAGAACAAGGCATTGTTATATCACCTATAAATTAAGGTACTGCATATTTTACTGTCATCTTTTTGTACCACAAGAACAAGGCTTTGTGACATCACACATTGATTATATTTATAGTTTTACTACCACCTTTCTCTAACACAAGAATAAGGCTTTGTGACATCACACATTGATTAGTGTATTTTACTACCACCTTTCTCTACAACAAGAAAAAAGGCTTTGTGACATCATGACATTACACAGTAATTAGTATTTTACTACCAACTTTCTCTACCACAAGTTCATTTAGTGATAGCATACATGACTTACAGCTATAAAGTGTTTTACTACCATCTTTTTCCACCACAAGAACAAGATCCAAGACATCACATATGGATTACAGTACACAAAGTGTTTCTGCAATGTTCTCTATTGCAAGAACAAAGCTCTGTGATGTTACCCATGCATTACAGTTACTGAGTATCTTACTACCATCTTTCTCAACAAGAACAAAGCTTTCTGATGTAATACATCGATTACTGCTACATTTTTATTGACCTTTCTTCACCACAGAAGCAATGGTTAGTGACATCACATATGAATTACAGTTATAGATTACTTTGCTACTGAATTTCTCCACCACAAGAACAAGGCTTTGTTGTGTTTCATGTGGATCACAGTTAAGTGTTTGACAATTTCTAGTTAAGTATCTCTTTCTGCACATGTCATGAGGTTTTACAGATATGTATTCAAAATTCAGTTTTGTTGTCACATGCATTAACAATTTTTAACTTTCAATTTCTATAACTTGAATAACACTAGACCTGGACTCTATATGTATGTCTAGACACAATCTATGTCTATTATACAATTTATAAGTGCTTGTTTTAAATTCCTTTAGTTCAATTTACTGAAACAAGAAATACATTTTATTACCCTATGACAAAAGTACACCCACTTTCTTTAACCTAGACTTGAGATTTCCAAACCACATGTATGCATTTGTTGTATATGTTTATAGCCAATGGAAAGTTGGTTGGTTGGTGTTTTATGGCTCAAAGCAGCTAGGCTATCTTCGCCAAACAACCGGTAAAAGCAATGAAAGTAAATTAAAGTAAAATGTAAAAAAACAGCGAGTTAAAACCAATACATGTCGGTAAAAGATTTATATAGAATTAAAAAGACGTATAGTGTGTAAAAAATTAAAAATACAATCTAATCGGACAGTGTCACCATTACCAATGACACTGTCCAGCGTCAGGGGTAAACTTTTAGAAAAAATGTGTCTAAAATGGTGCCGCCGCTCACGGTCGTAACGACAGCATGACAGTAAAATGTGGGCTATTGTGACTTGAGTGTCACAATGGCTACACATCGGTGGGTCAATAGCTGATAAAAGAAAACGATGGGTTAAAAAAACTATGA
The DNA here is from genome assembly GCF_000517525.1 of Limulus polyphemus. NCBI lineage: Eukaryota > Metazoa > Arthropoda > Merostomata > Xiphosura > Limulidae > Limulus > Limulus polyphemus. The sequence continues at coordinate 132,550 of NW_013667082.1, forward strand.
CCAATGCGTAGCCTTGCCAGGACTACTTCCTCATTCCGATCCTTACGGAAGCAAGACGGCCAAAGACCAACAGAAGGTTTGATCTGGAAAAGCTTATTATGGCGTTGCTCACTCCAAGTCGACTGCCAACTGGCACGAAGCCATGCCTTGAAGACAGGACCGTAGTCCATGTATGGGACAGGCACGGGCGTGATGGCACCAGAGCAGACAGACTTAGCTGCGGTGTCAGCGAGCTCGTTCCCGTGAATACTGACATGGCCAGGGATCCAGAAAAACTGGATGGAAATAGAAGATAGAGAAAAGTGGGCCAATAGGTATTGAATATCGACGAGAACAGGGTGAGAACTAACGTTAAGCAATTGCAGAGCCAGTAGTAAAT
>NW_013667082.1:133696-134214 GCF_000517525.1 Limulus polyphemus
GGAAAAGTATGTTCCTGCCAAATCCGGTTAAAAATAACCAGAAGAACAGCAAGAGAGGCAGGAGAGAGATGGCGTAACATCTCATAATGAATATCATCAGGTACGACCGATGTATTGCCAGATCAATGAATAGCAAGTTTGAGTTCCACCACCGTAAAGGGGCGATTATAATCATAGGGACGATCGGCCCGAAAAGAAAGAGGCGATCGCTCTGCTCGAGTCTTTATGGCCAAGAAGGCAGGGGAAGAAACAGAAGTGCTAGATGCACGAGAAAAGCTCTGGACATCATCAACTTCCTGGCCATTGGAGAGCAAGATGGAAAGGGGATGGGAAGTATACCTCCCAGTGACTCTCCGAATCTTGTTGCATTGTTTATCAGCGGGCCCGTGCCCATGCTCGGCAGGTTCGACGTCAAAGCCAAAAGGAGTCTTGGATAAAGTTCACTACTAGCATCTCTTCTACCACCAATTCCAAAACTGTATGGGCCCACTCTTTCTAACCAATACCGTCGAAAGGTA
>NW_013667082.1:134853-139745 GCF_000517525.1 Limulus polyphemus
CATTAAAGCGTCCCAAAAGTAAAAAGGGAGGTGGCAACTGGTCAACGAAAGCATCAAGGTCCGATTGATCATAAGTCTCCCCAGGAGACAGGTAGAGAGAACAAACAGTGATGGAACAACCCAAGGAAACACGTATGGCTACAGCCTCCAAGGGTGTAACAAGGGACACAGATAAGGAGGGCACATGCTGGTCGACCAGCAGTGCTACCCCTCCGTGTACCCGCCCATCACACAACCTGTCATTCCGGTACAAGGAAAACTGCTGAAGGGTGACTGTATCGGCAGGTTTCAGAAATGTTTCCTGTAAGGAGAGACACGCGGGATGATAGGAGTCAATCAAGGCCTTAATGTCATCGAGATTCGAACGAAAACCTCGACAGTTCCACTGTATCAAAGTGGCCATTTTTATGTATGTTTAGGAGAAGAGGATGGAAAACCCTTCGGTTTACGACTACACCGTTTTTCTTTACTAGATGGAGGTCAATCGACCTCCATGGATCCTGCCCTTGAACGAGCGGGCAGATCTCTGTCATCAGAGTGAGAATCCAATGACTAAGGACGTGATCGAGTAATCGTCCTGCATTTAGGGGTCAAAGAAGGACCCGCACGGACACCAGAGGCTGGTGCCCGAGGAGGTTGACCCCACCCGCCATGGAGTCCTACAAGGAGACACACTACAATGTCAAACAAAGACACTGCAGCAACGCCAGGGTTTCGTGAGCACTATACCCAAACACCAGTATCAGACACGATGTCCACAACACCCGTTGAGAACGCCCAACACTGGTACTCAGTTGACCCTAGCCCCAGTGGACCAGCCGATTGACCCTAGGGGGCCACCCCAAGGCCATCCGTCTACAGGAATTCAAGGCCAAGGTGGTGTGTTGGAGTGCCCCAGACACCACTCAACCACCAGGATCCTCTCCCCCCCTTCACAGGTCGCCACGCACGGCAAACACGTGGGTGGATGTTTAGATCCCAGAGAAAGTAACTGAAAATATAGAACCTTCCTTGGGAGGTCCCCTCACCACATACAGGAATCCATGTCGAGGGGCCAATGAAAATAGAGCTTATTTTAAAGTACAACCTACCAATGGTCAATTTGAAATTGATGGGCAATATTTGTTACCAAGTACAACTAACTTCTGATAGTGGTGAAGCTGTTTTTTCTTTCACAGCATTCACTTTTTTCTTACCTAGATAGATATTAGTTAGATACAGTTGAGTTGTACTTCGGTTTTATTTTTATGTTTTAAAATGCATATTTGAAAAGTTTAATAATTTTTTTAATGTGATCCAAACCTTGCCTCGGTTCACAAGGGTAAAATTACTGCACAAATGCAAAAACACATTTAGCCAAAAACACATACACATATATACATGTATATTACCTGATAGTTCAAAACAGTTTTTTCTAATAAAGTAAAATATCTGCTTAAAATTTTGATTTGTTTTATATCTAAATGATTAACACTATTGTGTTAAAATACAAATCTTAGAAAAACATTTGAAATACTGATATACCATATTGCACATAAAAGCAATTCTAAAGAAGTTTTAAAACTTTTAACAATCCTTTGAACATAATAAACATTGTAACACTGTTTTTCATTATATTATTACCAAGTAAAATATTTTCACAACATGACATTGACTTACACAGCCAATACTCCAAAATAAAGATTCTAATTGAAATAGAAATTATTATGACAAATATACGAAATGTTTTGTGTGATACCACCAACAAATTTGTAATGAGTTTAAACTTGGTAAAATGAAATATGCTTTGGTATTTATTACTTATGTGTACTATATCACATGACAACAAAAAATCCCTTTTACACACTCTACCATGGCTTATTTTTCTCAAATTATCTAAATGTAAAATTTTAGTGTATAGAGTGGGGGGAGAGTGAAAAGCAGTTGTAAGCACCATTAAATTCTCAAGGCCTAACAAGGCAGTCAAAATTCTTAACACCAGATGTAAGTGAAATGTTTAACCCGCAGAAACCAGCAACTTGGGGTTACTTGAAGTTTCTGTTGTTTTCTCAAGAAAGTCCTACCCCATTTTGGGAGTTACACTGTTAATTTATAACTCATGTATTCAGGAGAATTCCTACACATTATTAACCTGTGGTTAAAATGTTAGGACAATCTTACTGCACTATTAACCTATAATAATGAATGAGCAGAAAATAAATTCAATGCATTTTTAACTTAAGAAATTGATATTGAGAACAAGACTATAAACAGCAATGATGTAAATAATTAGGATAGCAGATCATGGTTTCTAACCCCATACCTCTCCCTCATGTTTGAAATTTAATTCTTCCAAAGTCCTCTGGTGTTCTGTTGTCAAATACTCTACTTGTGTCTTCAACATAGTGTGTTCATATCGAAGCTTATTAAACTCTTCTCTGTAGTGATCAGCTTCTTGCTCCAACTCTTGACATCGACCTTTGAAGTTACGTTCAAATTTCTCCTGTACGTGACGTTGTACAACTTCTGGAGCCTGGCTGGCTAACTAGACACAAAAAATTATTATAGATATCTCAACTTCTAATTTTTAGAAACGTTTCTAAAAAGTATACATGTATATATATATATATATATATATATATATATAACTTTATGTAGCAACTTGTGTGTACATAAAAGTGAAGCTGTAATGAGATTATAGGTTTCAGAGGTGTGTTAAGTGGATAATGTTTCCATCTTCCATACCCTTTGCATATTTTAAAACAAAGATACTTCAGAAATATCTTAAATAACTTGAAATAATGAATTATTCATTCGAAGTGAAGTTTTTCATTTGAAAATTCCCCATTTTAGATTTTTTTTCCTTGATATGGATTTCAGGATATTAACATATTACATACACCAACTGGAGATACTGACAGGCCATAATTTAAAACAAGAACTTCCCACCTTCTTTATTTTTGAGATATCAATAAATGTGTTACCCCTACCACGAAAGCTACAATCAACTCTTCATGCTTTTGAAATCACTTATTTACTCATTCTTACCTGTCAATGATACATATTTATAACCAACAGAAAGGTCATTTTACAAACTACACGATTATGGCATGTTAATTTATTTCAGTAAAAGGCATCATTTCCCAAGCAGGTTTTATTTTGTGAAGACCAAAGTTAATGTTTCAATAAATAATGAAATTTTTTAAACCTTTTCATAGGTCATTTAGAAAGTCAGGTAAATTATAACATTTTATAATAACATCCAGATAATTATAAAAAGTTTCTTAAGAAAAAACTGTATCTTTTATCTGTTATTTTCACTAACAAATCTCTGTACAGGTTTGGTCGATTTGACCGATCTCATAATCACCATAAAAAATTAAGAAATAAACATAAATTATGCCTCTTTCATTCTTGAATGAACACAAATTATAACACAAAAACATAAATGTTTAGACTAAATAGCTTTAATCTCATAACATAATATATATATATATATTTATTATTTTTATTATATTGACCTTTCAGCTGTGCCTGGCTAACATTACAGAAGTTACAATGACATGGTGCATGTGCACTCATGTTGCCGTATCTAAGAATATCAAATTGGCCTTTAGGCTTTACAAAGTGACCTGTCTTGGCTGTGTTTTATTGGACTAGTAATTTGTAAAATACAGTTACATTTCAGTTATAATACATTATATATGTATATACATTATTACTTTTTACAAATAAGTTCATAAACTTATTTTTCTTAAACATATAACAATAAATAAAGAAGTATAGCAAACAATTATCTCTTCTAGTTATGAAGTTTGTAATCATTTGCCACTTGCCATAGGTTAAGCCTTATCAAATTTCTCATATAGAGGATATGAAATGAAATATTTTTTTTAGGTTTTTATACATATATATACATACATTTGAAATAACCAAAAAATCATAAACTACAATATCGATACCATAGAATTCCACTACAATTTATCAAGCTTAGTAACCAAGCTGTGTTTGGGTCTAAAAAATATGAAATGTCAAGCAGACTAGACTCACCTTATCAGCTCGAAGTCTTGTATCAAAAGAACGAGTTTGACGTCGTAATACTTGAAAATGGCTAAGAAAGCCACACCTAAAAAGTGCAGTATGTATGTGATAAAATTATATGATGAACCCACACACTCTGTTTAAATGATTTTCTTGACACAAAAATGATAAATATTTATGTCCAATACTACATTAAGATCATTCACCTTGGCTTTTAATTCTTCTATCTGTGCCTGTTTCTGCTGTAAAACATCTTCAGCCTGGCTTAAAGCTGTCTGGCTTTTTTCCTTTTGCTGGTTATAATCCTCAAGAGTTTGTTTCAACTCCAATTGTAAAGACAAAAACTCATCTTGTAGCCTGAGAAACAAGTTTGAACAGCTATAAAATTCACATTTTAAAGTTATATATGTTACATATCAATGATTTTCAAATTTCTCTGTATTGAACATTTTTAGGTGTTAAACTTTGAGATTACTATGTATTTCACATCCTATGTAATTATTTCATACATCAGAAAAATATTAATGGGGTTTTAAGGTCCTTTACAATCATCATAAAATAACGTAAAATAATTTAGGTATTTGAATAATGTTAGAGTTCATGCTTAAATCATTATTTCACATCATAAATTGGACCAAGTATTTAACATAGTGTGATTTATAAATCGTACGGTGAGATTATTACTTAAACAGTTCAAAGGGCAATAAAACAATAAAATCAAGTACATACTGTTACGAGCTTTAAGCTACTTATGATAAACAATTTAGTTTCCTGTTACAATCTGCAGTCATTCTAGAATTATTTGTTTGTTTTGGAATTTTGCGCAAAGCTACACGAGGGCTATCTGCGCTAGCCGTCCCTAATTTAGCAGT
>NW_013667082.1:139755-145611 GCF_000517525.1 Limulus polyphemus
ACTCTTTTACCAACGAATAGTGGGATTGACCATCACATTATAACGCCCCCACGGCTGAAAGGGCGAGCATGTTTGGTGGGATGCGGATTCGAACCCGCGACCCTCAGATTGTGAGTCGAGTGCCTTATCCACCTGGCCATGCCGGGCATTCTAGAATTAAAAAAGGTTAATTTAGATTTGTTTTGTATTTTATTATGGTGGTTACAAGGCTGGTCAAACCAACCAAGTCCATATAGAGTTAGGGTAGAGAAAATATCAGATAAATTATAATAATTTACTAAAAAAAAAATTTGATTTTTATTTAGATTTTAGAGGTTATGCAAATGAAATCTGAAAATTTTTAGATAATGAAAAGTAGTTTCAATTTTAACATAAAAATCACTTTGTACTTAGAGCAGTCAATACATTAACTCCATATATTCATGAGCAAGTCTTTATTACAAATAATTAATTAAAAATTCTGATTTTTTTGTTTGTAAAAAAAAGACTTGGAATGTTTACTGAAAGCTTGCAGAATTTTTTGAAGTTACACAAAAGTTATATCATGGAAACTCTGATGGTTATTTTGTGATTATAAGATCAGTCCTCTGAACCAATCTCATATGGAAAGTTAATTATTGAATGCAAGAACTTGTTGAATTTTGTCTTCTATTACATCTAGTTCAAAGTGGCATGTAAAACCACTGTAATAACACGAGTTGTCTTGTATTTCATCTAGTTTTACTTCTAAAGATAGTCATGTATGAAACTAATACAAGAACTTGAGTTTTAACTTCTATTACATCTAATTTGACCTTTCAAAGTACAAAGTCATGTGCCCTATGTCTGTAATGACAGATAGATTTTGACCTTAGACGGTTCACAACACACGACTGAATGAAGGTTTTAACCTTCAATAGTACAAGTTTGCACAAATTACTGACAACCTCACAATAACTGCTATTATTTGACTAAAAACCACTTTAAATACACATTATATAGAACTATAATGTTTTCATATATTATTTTTTTTTAAATGCACATTGTTTATGTACACATACTTTATGATATGTGATATGCTCATACAGCTACATGCAGTAAACTTGCATTGCAAAAGCACCCTAATGTAGCCTTGTAGCCAATAAAAAGAACTCCAGTTGACTTACACAAAACCAACCTTTATTTAACAGTCACCATTGCAAAAGCACCCTAATGTAGCCTTGTAGCCAATAAAAAGAACTCCAGTTGACTTACACAAAACCAACCTTTATTTAACAGTCACCATTGCAAAAGCACCCTAATGTAGCCTTGTAGCCAATCAAAAGAACACCAGTTAACATACACAAAACCAACCTTTATTTAACAGTCAACATTCCAAGCAGGTTAATAGTCAGTCTTTTTAACATCAGATTATTGATTAATTAAACAGCAAAACATACTATAATAACACTAACAATTTGATTAAAAGATAAATATGGACTGTAAAAAACAATTAAAAGTTATAAGTGTGTGTTATCAGTCACAAAACCATTTATTAACAGCATTGTTCAGTAACTAAACATATGCTTTTCAGGGGGGGGGGTTATCTGGTGTTCCTTTTTAAACATTAAAATTATTAGTGTTAGCTTATATTATGTTTCATAGTTCTCTTATGTCTTGACACTAGACATTCAGTACCTTTTACTGAAGCATTAGTCACTAAATGTAGTCCCCTGAGCTTAATCATCTGCTCCAATGCATGGAAGGAACCTCTGTATGTAATGTTTTGGTGATGTGTGTGTGTATGAATTTATACTGTTTCTTTAAAACAACTTTTGTTTAAGTAATGGGCATTATACAAATCAATAGATCAAATTTTCCACACGAATGATATCTTATGTGTAATTATTATTCAAATATTGTCAAAAGGTTTCTGTTAGCAAGAGAAAAACACTGACAATGTTTGAACGCCATCTGATGAACCTTCAAATGTTTAGAAAACACCTTAAAACACAGCTCTAAGTGAAATCACTGTTAGAACTTGAGTTTTGTTTTGCATTAAATCTAGTTTTACCCTTCAATGTACAAAGTCATGTGTGAAGCTATGGGGTTTGATGCCCTGATGGTCTACAAAATGGTTCAGCTTAAGAGTTACCTTGTGTGTTCAGACTTTAGAGCTTGGTAATTCATCTTATGTTGTTCACTACGTAGCCTCTCATCCGTAAGCATGCTCCATAACTCCAGTTCTTGTGTTAAAAGTCTTCCAGGCAGCCTTTCTGATGGTGTTTGAGATTGCTCCATTCCACTAGGAATGCCTGGAATCGAATATTACAACAAATATAAACTAATCTGCTAATTAAACTAATCATGTAAGCAGTTTTCTAACTTAATGAACTCATAAACTGTAAGTGCATTATTAAATGAATTAATGTATACTATAAAGTGACTTATGCCTGTATTTCTGTTTGTCTATGACCAAAAAAATTCTAGCTTTTTAACCTCTAATCACCATGAAACTGGATTCTTGGGTATGCCCCAGAAAGATTCTAAGACCCCTTAATTTATTCATATTAATTTTTTATGAGTTTGACAGCCATTTCAACTTTCTCCCTTGCTATTGTCTAATTTACTAAACTCTGATTGTCATAAGCACCAGACATATCACAGGGGTAAGCTTGTCAAACTATTTTTTTTAAATTACCCTTTTTTCACCAAATTGAAGTCATTTGAGAATAGAAAAATGTAAAAAAATTTAATCTGTAGAAACCTTCCATTCCTTTCAAAGTGAAACCAATTTTCTTAATTTTCAAATTCAGTGAAATAAATGCCATGTGTGACACACAAATAAATGTTTGCTAATAAATTGTAAATAATCTGACAAATGAATTAATAAACTGTATACAACTATTAAATAGGAAACTGCAAGTAATAAATTAACTTAACTAATTGTACTGTAAGTAACTTGTTAACTGAACTAATAAACAAAGTAACCTGTTATCCAAGCTAATAAACTGCAAGTCATCTGTTAACAATACTAAAAAAACTTTTCATAACAAAAAGTGGCAACTTTTTGATGAAATGTTCTTGTCCACAGTATTCAGGTATGCTATACTTTAGTGTAGAAGGATAAGAGACAGATACAAACACACATTCAAACCAAAAACAAAAGTTCAACTGAAAAACCAAGTTTTTTTTTAGTAATCCACAGTCATTTACAATGTTCATAAATCAGAAATAAAAATAATTATGTTTAGTTTGTATGTGAATGTGTACTGTAATAAGCAGAAAGATAACCAGGTAACAAAATCTTAAATGCGGTTACTTCATCAACTTCTTACCTCAGAAATTATGTGTTCTCAATTAAGGCAATAAGACTGTCAGAGATTACTGAAGTGTTAATCAACATTTCTACCATCTGTCCATGGTCTTTACTATAATGTCAACAGTAGAAGCAAGATTGTCATTGCTTTAACACAAAACGTTTTCTATGATCACACTATAAGAGCTTAAAACTGCATTATCACCAATAAAACAAGCTTCACTACTTTGCATTTGGTGATATATTTCTAAATTGTATTCATGTGATGTTACTCAATTCTGAAATACAAAGTTTAATAAATTTAAGACTTTCACAAATATTCTTTGCCTCACTTAATGACAATAAAGAAAACCTACCACAAATTCTTTTCTTTGCATATATTACTGCCTCCTCTAAAATATTTCTAAAGATTGTAAGTAAATACTTAAAGAAAAAATAAAGTCTTACCTTCAGCATTAAATCCACCACTAGCCATTGTCAGAATATTTTACAACTCAACCATTTGCTTCCACATAAAACTTCCAGTACAGCTGATAGAATCTGTTGAATACTGTAAATGGATCGCACTCTAGCTCTTATGTAGTTAAAAATCTGATGACTTCCATCCAAGAAGATTTGTTTGTGTATCTTGCAAGACATTTCTATAGTGATATTCAAGAAAAGTAGCTGCAGTAAGAATCAAAAGAAAAATTTCATCATATAAAAACACCTAACCTATTGGCATTACCATGCATAGTATAATTTACCAGGCTGAGTGCTTGAAATCTTCAATTTCACAGGGATAATTTACAAGAACAAAGACACAAAACTTTCAGATTACTATCTGAACAAGTAGACAGATTACAGGATCTTAATATAGGAGAAAACCAGGATTTTTAGGAAAATATGTTGAATATAGATTTGGGAAGTTATTTTTAGATGAAATATTGTATAGGTATCTTTCTGGCTGAAATTTACCATAAAATAATACAATGAAAGTGTTACTAATGTGAAAACATTTTACACTTTAGACCAAAACTTAGTAGCTTTTCCGACTTGATACTTTATTCACTTTAAATGTATGTTTATTTTCAAACAAGACAACAAACAATTTCAGAGAAATGCTTTTTATATTTTACCTGTATGTTTTAGTTTACATCTTTTGAGAATCTTTAAGCATTGAAGCTTATAAAACAGATTTAATATGGTAGTAGCTGAAAAGATTACAAGACTACAACAATATATTAGAATGATACACACTGGAGCATGCTAAAAGTACTGTTAAACAAGTTAGTACCTAATCACAATATTAAATATAAATAGAATCTGGCATGAAATAACAGTTTACAGGGGCAGGGCACTGTATCTGTTGCAGGGGGCAAAATATCCAGGTTCTCATTGTAATTTGTGAATCAAAACAACTTTAGTTGCGAATCACTTTCCTCTTTGCTTAGAATAAAATGTGAATCATCCCTTTCTCTTCCATGTTGTCCTCGAGACCTCCCACAACACAGTGAAAGTGCCGTAACATTTTACTTTAATATACCAAAGCCAAAGCTGATGTTCATTTGTTAGAAATTCCTGCCAAATGGCACATACAGCATTTTCACACTTTGTCATGTGCATATTGCATACACAAACAGTTTGGAGTAGTCTGTTCATGATATTTGAAATGCACTCGGTTGGTGCACACAGCCCAGCTAACTAGACTAGACTTCGTAGGTCCAGTACATGCACTGCTCATTTAGCAGTGAGCCATTTACAAACTTAATCAATACTGGCTTGGTCCCATGGATCAACCATGTCATTATTTTTCCTTGAATGCAGTTTTAATACTACAACTTTTTATACAGTATGTGCTTCACAAAATTTGGTAGGCTTTTTGTACACACTACAAGTCATTTGTACACAAAAAATCAGTTTTTCAATGAAATATTTTTACTAAAAATTTGTCCATGAACATAGTCTTTTTTGATCAGTCCGAAATCAATGTGATTTCCATGTTAAGATTAAAAATACTTTTCTTTACTTCAAAAATCTCAAATTTCATTGATGTAATCTCTAGAACCTCCTAAATACATTTCAGCATTTGTTTTCAGTAAAACTTAATAATTTATCTGTTATTTTCCCTACCCTAACTCTATACAAGGTTGGTCAATTTGACGGACATCATAACCACCAATAAAAATCTAATTAAATCAAAATTACTTTTTTTTTTCATACAATGACTTCAAATTGTAGCGGGAAACTACTGTTACGTCTCTGGTTGTTTGTTAATTTCTCGTAAAAATTCTTCCCGAGGAATTTCAGTGATATAAGTCCTTTCTTAAATAAAACTAGTTTATTCTTTCTCAATACAACTTTGCAATACACAGAATTTCCACATTCAATTTAACTTAAACACACGCTATAATTCACAATGATTTACACACTTTAATTACGGATTGACTCAATTATCCCGTTATCAATTTATCTGCCAGCTTATATACTAAAAATAGAGGGCGTCTAGCAAATGCTGGGATGTTCATGAGGTTCCCCGATCCTTCTAGAATCACATTACGTGTTACCAGCGTCATGTGACTTCCACTGTCGTAACACTG
>NW_013667082.1:146507-150871 GCF_000517525.1 Limulus polyphemus
CCATCCTTCTTCTGGACTAACACGACAGGAGCTGACCACAGACTATCTGATTTCTCGACTATTCCTCCTTTAGTTAGGCCATCCATGACCTTCTCCATCTCTTGTCGCTTTACTGAAGCTATTCTCCTCGGAGGGATCTTTATTGCACGGTGATTGCCTGTGATGATGACAAATGGACTATACTCTTCTTATAGACGTCAGTTAAATGTTCTGGGAGAGAATGTCCTTTCTTTATGGTCGTATTTCTTGCATTAACATTGACTGTCTGCTCACATTTAGAGAAATTGGCCACTGTTATGGGTACTACTTGATTACCTGCCACAAGTGACCTTCCAATCCTCACATCTGCTGGCCTGGATGGGTCTTCCACTGTTTCCACAAGCATTGGGCTTCCTTGGGGATGTTCTTTTATTCTACCCCAAATTATCTTCTCTGACATAGGGGGTATTGTAGTTGACTTGAGTGCTGTGACATGCAAATCAACAGATGCAACACTTACTGGAATTTGGCCTTTGTTGTTCCTCATCGTCATTTTATCGAAGTTAACTACACACTTCCTCGGTTGTAAGTAATCCAACCCTAATATGCTACCAGTGCTCTATAGTTGTACCTGTCATCTGCTGATAACTGTCCACGTATTTCCAGTGGTTGTCCCTTCAAGCTCGTTGCCAGATATGCTGCTTTCTGCTCCTCTGTCCATACATTCATTTCTGCCAGGAGCTCAAATTTTGTTCTATATGCTTTCCACAGTGCCTTCCCATCGAATTCCTGTGGCTTCCTTCGTACTAGATCACCCCTATTACTGACACTCATGTCTGGAATGTGACTTCTGACAGGACTGAAGATGTCTGCATTAGGGTTTAGCTGCAGGGTCTGGAAATGGCTTCCTGTTGTTTGAGGCTGATTAGGTCCATGGCTAATATATCCTCTTTGTGTAAAAGGCAGTAAATCATCCTTTAATGTATTTAATTCACTTTGAAATTTACCAAAGTTTTCCATTTGTACTTCTTGTTCCAGTTGCCACTGCTGTAGTCTCTCTTCTTGTTTCTTTTCTCGTTCTTCTTGTTTCCTTTGCTGTTCTTGTATTGCTGCCATCAAATCTGCTAAGCTGTAGTTTGGTTTGCCACTTCTCGTTTCCATCTTCTTTTTCTTTCTTTTTTTTCAGTCCCACTCTTAGACACCAATTTGTTATGTCTCTGGTCGTTTGTTAATTTCCAGTAAAAATTCTTCACGAGGAACTTCAGCGATACAAGTCCTTTCTTAAATAAAACTAGTTTATTCTTCCTCAATACAACTTTGCAATACACAGAATTTCCACAGTCACTTTAACTTAAACACATGCTATAATTCACAATGATTTACATACTTTACTTACAATATTTGCTAATTGCTAATCAAATTCAATACCGATTAGCTAATAAATTCACCCAACTATTTTGTCCCCTGCTGTTAACAGAATGATGTCTGGATTGAATCAAAAGAGCTTCTTTAAGAGCATAAGCCAATATGTCACGTAAAATAAACATCGCTCTGGAGTTGTTTGTTGTCTTTCTTTAATGTTGTTTCTACAATTCATTCACAACTGAAAAAACTTTAAAACCACAAGAGCAGTTGTTTCTGCTTCACTTTTGTTGCTGGTGGCTTAGATGGCTTGTCCATCAATATAGGGACTAATGATAAGTAAACAACTGGGATTAGATATAAGGCAACAGGCAACATTCAGTGTAAAATCAAAGTGGATCAAATCTGATAATTATTTCCTTTTGCAATACTTTTTTTAAGCTTTTGTGTATTATGTAATGACAGGTATGTTATGAATCATAACTAATATACATAACTATGGTCATTTTCGATAATAGATAGTTAACAGCATAACTTAATAAATACAATGAAAATAATTTTATTCAGAAATTGAGTGGCTGTTTATCAAACTGCAGATCAAATTTATTAGAATTTCTACAACATATTCAACAGGCAGTGCTCCTTTTACTCTATTTCAGTTTTTTGCATGGAAAGCACTACATATCACAAGTTGCTCTAATTTAATGTGACAATATTTGTGTTTGAATCAAGATTATGGAATAATGGGCATTCATACCTATGTCAGATTTGTTTTCATATTGTTTTGAATATTCCAATTGAGCAAGAACAAAGATTTTATTCTGAAAACAAGTCTTTAGCAGAGCGAACAATTCATTTATACCACTTAGTTTTTTATTTTGAAGCAATTTTATTGCTTGTTTTTGTCTAATTTGCCTCCATTTTCAACTTTTAACTTCATAAGAGGCAAAAAATGAGATCATCACAAGACAGACCACCTATGCCTTCCCCTGTCTGGTGCATAGCAGCTGATTTTCATCAATTTTGCTGTAGTTATAGAGTTTTTGAAAACTAAGTGATACCAATTTAAAGACAGGGTACCTATGTTCAAACTGTGATTGCAATGTGTTCACAATTGAAATGGTTGAGCAGGCCCATTAATTATTACCCTTGAGATAACAAACTAACATAAAATTGAGGTCTGCTTAGTATAGGAAGCATTTTCCAGTCCATCATAAAATATAGACATTTTGGCTGAGTGGATCCTGGCCTAAAAGAAAAACATATCAGTGAACCTATGAAATACAGGTTCTCAAATGTAAAAACACACAGAAACTACCTCCAACTTAACTGTTCTTTTAGGCAAAAAAAGTGGGACATAAATGTTTTACTTTTCTTTTATATATTAATCTAGTTTCATTGTTTTTCCATCACTTCCTGTGAAGGGTTGTTTTTTAATGCTACATATTTGAGTATTTTTACAAATGTTTTGAAAATACTGAATCTTTATATTTGGAGAGACTAGTTTCTATTATATACGTTTAATAACCTACTCAATGTAAACAAGAACAAGGAGGGTCAATCAGATATTAAAAATAAGTTTCAAGCAAACCACAAAAGAATTCAGTTATAACGAAAGTTGTGTACAATTCTTCTTTACTGTGACATCAACTACAGCTTTCAACAAGTCATAACAGAATCATATGACAAAAAATTTCTAACACTGTTACTACTAGATAAATAGAGTGGATAGGATAAAGGTTTCTGATTTGTTTGCACTTATATTCCATAGATTATAGTAAGAGAAGACATAATTTGAAAAGACAGGTTAGGCTCCAAGTCTAACTAACACATTTTAAATTTTTAATAGGGTGGGTGATTAGCATGTGGAATCAGTTGTCGTTACTATCATTATCAGCAGAGTGGAAGTTTGCACTTCAGAAATCCATTTCTCTTATTATATTTTCAGAATTTTCTCAAAGCTGGGTATGCAAGGTCAGCCCAAAACTGTTGTTGTTCATACGTTATAAAACAATGACTTATCTTATCCTCTATATCCTTTTTTTCAACCTCCTCTGTGCTCTAGCTATGCCACCAATTTGTTTATTCCCAATTTCCCATTTACCGTTCCAAATCGAATCTGTAAAACTAAAAGTAAAATACAACCACATCTCAAACCAATGCACTACTATTATTCCTATTAGTATTAATAATATCATTAACAAAACTGACATACTAATATTCAGTAATACTAATAATACTTATTGTAATATTAATACTAATACTAATATCATTATTGAGAGGGCATTATAATTTTTACTATAAAGTGTAATTTATAAATTATAGTGTATTTTTCAGCTAGCTTGTAATTTATACTATAAATTTACAATATAGATGAAAAATACTGTTGTAACGTAAATAACAGATACAGCGATAAGCCTAAGAATCAAATTACCTATATCATCTTTAAGCCGCTTAAACATTCGATCTCCGAAGCAGGTTCATTTGTAATTAAAGTTCAAATACAGTAGTTCACTGTATTTTTGAAAGTAGAGCGTTCTCTATCTTCATAAATTTCTCAACAGACGGCGACCCTGTAATATTATCAACTGGAATACATCGATAGTAAAACAAAAAAATGAAAATCTGAAAATATTTTCTATACTGATATAATATTTATTAGCCAGGTAAATAATATCGAATGTTAAAACAACATAAAATTAACTTTAATTTGTTTAACTCTCCGAGACAAAATGTGTGAAATCTCATTTGTCAAATCATACATTCTTGTAAAATAATGATAAGATATAAAATTTAAAGTACTTGTAAGATGTTCTTACGCATCGGTGCTAGTAGTGCCAAATTTCGACTAGTTGTTCCAAAATACGATAATTGCTATGAAAACAGAGCTAGACGATTATCTTACTGATGGTCATCTATGTATTCGAATAACCATTGACAAAACACCAGGATGTATGTATTGGTTGTTACGTATTAGAATTTCAAATGGCCTGAAATTGAGTTAATTGATAAATTTAAATTTA